>NC_084574.2:9855000-9857500 GCF_033978685.3 Nerophis lumbriciformis | reverse complement strand
CTCCACTTGGAGATAAAAACCAACAATCAATTCCACACAATTGACCAAATCCTTGATGAAACGAGTATTGATCAAGTAGGGAAGGGATTATATAAATCCAATCTATTATTATTATTATTATTATTACCGTATTTTTCGGAGTATAAGCCGCACCGGCTGAAAATGCACAGTAAAGAAGGAAAAAAACATAAGTCGCACTGGAGTATAAGTCGCATTTTTTGGGGAAATGTATTTGATAAAAGCCAACACCAAGAATAGACATTTGAAAGGCAATTTAAAATAAATAAAGAATAGTGAACAACAGGCTGAATAAGTGTACGTTATATGAGGCATAAATAACCAACTGAGAACGTATGTTATGTATGTTAACTAGAGATGTATTGATATATATTGATATATAATGTAGGAACCAGAATATTAATAACAGAAAGAAACAACCCGATATTAAAAAAAAAACGATTGATTATTTCCGATATTACATTGTAAAGCATTTATTGGCCGATAATATCATATTATCGGCCAATAAATGCTTTACAATGTAATATCGGAAATTATCAATCGCTTTTTTTTTTTATCGGTATCGTTTTTTGTTTTTTTTGTTTTTTATTAAACCAACATAAAAAACACAAGTTACACTTACAATTAGTGCACCAACCCAAAAAACCTCCCTCCCCCATTTACACTCATTCACACAAAAGGGTTGTTTCTTTCTGTTATTAATATTCTGGTTCCTACATTATATATCAATATATATCAATACAGTCTGCAAAGGATACAGTCCGTAAGCACACATGATTGTCCACTAATAGTACTAACCTTTAACAGTTAATTTTACTCATTTGTATTAATTACTAGTTTCTATGTAACTGTTTTTATATTGTTTTACTTTCTTTTTTATTCAAGAAATTTTTTTTTAATTTATTTCTTATTTTATTTAATTCATTTTTTTATTAAGTACCTTATCTTCACCATACCTGGTTGTCCAAATTAGGCATAATAATGTGTTAATTCCACGACTGTATATATTGATATCGGATATCGGCAAAAAAGCTATTATCGGACATCCCTAATGTTAACATAACATATTATGGTAAGAGTCATTCAAATAACTACCGTATGTTCCACACTATAAGGCGCACCTTCAATGAATGGCCTATTTTAAAACTTAGTTCATATATAAGGCGCACCTTCAATGAATGGCCTATTTTAAAACTTTGTTCATATATAAGGCGCACCAGTGATGACAAGTAAAGTTAAGGCGCATAAAATAGACACTACAGTAGAGGCTGGGGTTATGTTATGCATCCCGTAGTTGCGAGACCTGTTGTGGCTCAATATTGGTCCATATATAAGGCGCACTGTCAGCTTTTGAGAAAATTGGAGGTTTTTAGGTGCGCCTTATAATGCGGAAAATACGGTATAACATATAGAACATGCTATACGTTTACCAAACAATCTGTCACTCCTAATCGCTAAATCCCATGAAATCTTATACGTCTAGTCTCTTACGTGAATGAGATAAATAATATTATTTGATATTTTACGCTAATAATTTCACACATAAGTCGCTCCTGAGTATAAGTCGCACCCCCGGCCAAACTATGACAAAAACTGCGACTTATAGTCCCAAAAATACGGTATTGATCAAGTAGGGAAGGGATTATATAAATCTAATCTATTATTATTATTACTCCTGGATGAAACGTATATGGAGGTTTTTTTTCCAATGCCTTCTGCTGAAAATGATGGAAAGCGCCACTCTACATAGCAACTTTAAAGTCGGAATTGCCGTATTTTAAGATGTTCAATACTCTACTGCCAACTGGGGGCTAAAGTGGATAGTGCTTCCCCCAAATTTGTCACGTTTCATGTGTCAGGTAAACCATATAAATCCCCTTCCTACTATATTCCCTTTTCTTTTCAACTTGGATTGCACTTCATTTGGTGAATACTTCAAAGCCAAAAGCACTTAAAAAGCTGGGGGGGTGGGGGGGCTGCTTGCAAACTGGGACAAATATTTAGAATTGGACATTGGGAAGTTGAAGCTGGACCTGGCAGCTGCAGAAGGTGCCAGGCTAAAATCATCCTGATTTATTTTTTTTGCACAGCGTTGCACTTTTTCTCCAGTGATGACAAGTAAAGTTAAAAAAGGGCAGCAGGGCATTGATTTTAAACATTTAATGACAATAAATAATAAGATTATTAGGTTATGTGGCCTTCATCCCTTTTTGAAAACTGTTTTTTCTGCTTATTTGTATTACCATAAACTGTGTGATTGGACAGAGAATTGTTTCGAGCAAAATGTCGGTAGCGGCAGGCCGTGATGTTAGGATGTAATCCGTCATGTGTGTTGCCATCGGAGACTGTCCTCGTCACTCTAAAGTCCACGAGGAGGAATTGTTCAAAGAATGTTTTTTTGCACTCCCTAAATTTTGACAGGAATGGCGCCCTCTGCTGGTCAAAGCACTTGCATGACTTCGCACTTAGTTCCCCTCAGTTA
>NC_084574.2:9820000-9850000 GCF_033978685.3 Nerophis lumbriciformis | reverse complement strand
CCAGTGAAAGCTCGACAAGTCGCTTCCATTGTTTTCCTGACAAAAATGGGAACGCCGCCTCGTATCCGTCAGAGGGAGATGAAAGGGAGACAAAAAAAAAAAGGAGATGAAAAGCAGATTCCGAGAGTGAAAGGCGCCATCGGGGAGACGGTAGAAGCGAGTTAGGAGGTGAGTAACTTTTCATCATCATCATAATAATAATTATAATTATAATAATAATAATAATAATAAGGAAGGGGATCGTGGTTGGCGTGTTGTTACGAGGTGTCGCCCGCCTGCTGCAGTAATGAAAGTTCCGGCACGTTCTCGGCCAGCCAAAGGTTGGCCCTGCCTAATGAAAACAGATGAAGCAGAGATAAAGTGTTTGCCGACATTAGGGGAGTCATTTATCAGCGTTAGCCCCGCGGCCATGGAACACCTTGGCGTGGAGCGCATCCTGCACGGGCCCCCCAGCAGCCTCTCGGCACGTCAACACCTCCACGGTTTCCTCCGCAGGTGAGGAAGAGTTAAAGAGTTATCCTGTTAAAGAGCTCTGGAAGTCCTGGCCACCCCGACATGGGAAGCCCCGTCCCCCATCTTAATGAATCTGCCTGCTCCCTGTTTTAAAGCTGCTTAATTAAGTTCAAAGCGGCGGGCTGACCTCCTCCTGAGTGGAAGTGTTGATTAAGGCCCTGCGGGGAGGGGGGGGGCGCCTATCGATTGAAGGGATACGGAAAAAGCTCATTTGGATTTTTTGCGTGGAATAATATGAGCTGTTTTTCTTCCTTTGGCCCAGACCAATGACTCAATTCCTGTCTGTAGGAACTGCAGACTACAGTGGAACCTCCATTTACAAACTTGATTGGTTCTTGATCAGGGTCCGTGAATCACAAAGCTTGTATAGTGGAACGGAGTTGAGTGAACAAGTGCATTATGAATAATTGGTTCCAGCCTGGACAAAAGTCTATATTTTAGTGAAGGTTTGAACACAACACAGTGGTATGGTCTGTCAAACATACACTAGAAGGTGATGGACCAACTTTAGATTTAAAGGGGAACTGCACTTTTCTTGGAAGTTTTTCTATCGTTCACAATCATTATGAGAGACAAGAAGACAAAAGTTTTTTTTGGTTTTTTTGCTTTCTAACATATAAAAATCGTCTCATCCTAGATGGCTAGCAATGCAGCTAATGTATTATGATGATAGTATATATCTGATAGTATATATCTGCATCATGAATCAATTTAAGTGGATCCCGACAAGTTGAAAAACTGATTGGGGTGTTACCATTTAGTGGTCAATTGTACGGAATATGTACTGTACTGTGCAATCTACTAATAAAAGTCTCAATCAATCAATCAATCAAAGTTAGCAATCAATTCTACCTCTAAATCACTTGAAAAATGCATTCAAAAACCGTCAACAACACTATGGACTGGACTCTCACTATTATGTTAGATCCACTATGGACTGGACTCTCACTATTATGTTAGATCCACTATGGACTGGACTCTCACTATTATGTTAGATCCACTATGGACTGGACTCTCACACTATTATGTTAGATCCACTATGGACTGGACTCTCACTATTATGTTAGATCCACTATGGACTGGACTCTCACTATTATGTTAGATCCACTATGGACTGGACTCTCACTATTATGTTAGATCCACTATGGACTGGACTCTCACACTATTATGTTAGATCCACTATGGACTGGACTCTCACACTATTATGTTAGATCCACTATGGACTGGACTCTCACTATTATGTTAGATCCACTATGGACTGGACTCTCACTATTATGTTAGATCCACTATGGACTGGACTCTCACTATTATGTTAGATCCACTATGGACTGGACTCTCACACTATTATGTTAGATCCACTATGGACTGGACTCTCACACTATTATGTTAGATCCACTATGGACTGGACTCTCACTATTATGTTAGATCCACTATGGACACTATGGACCACATATGAATGAAGGGAGCAGACCGACAAGAGGTAGAGAGACAGACACGGGCTATTTGGGTTCGTAAATCGAAAACATTTGCAAATAGAGGGGTTCTTAAATGTTGTACTTGAGAAATGACTGTGATAAAACAATCCTCCAATCATAAGTCATTTAACCTCCACCCACAAAAGAAGATCTTTTGACACCGCCTTGCCAAAGTTGCCGGGGGTCGATCCGATCACACTTTAGCTTTTTTGTTTGTACAAAACCCAAAAGCAGTGAAGTTGGCACGTTGTGTAAATGGTAAATAAAAACAAAATCCAATGATTTGCAAATACTTTTCAACTTATACTCAATTGAATAGACTGCAAAGACAAGATAGTTAACGTTCGAACTAGAAAACTTTGTTATTTTTTGCAAATATTAGCTCATTTGTAATTTGATGCCTGCAACATGTTTCAAAAAAGCTGACACAAGTGGCAAAAAAGACTGAGAAAGTTGAGGAATGCTCATCAAACACTTATTTGGAACATCCCACAGGTGAACAGGCTAATTGGGAACAGGTGGGTGCCATGATTGGCTATAAAAGCAGCTTCCATGAAATACAAACAAGGGTCACCACTTTGTCAACAAATGTGTGAGCAAATTGTCCAACAGTTTAAGAACAACATTTCTCAACCAGCTATTGCAAGGAATTGATGGATTTCACCACCTATGCTCCGTAACATAATAACACACATGACGTGCTGCGTGTAGGTTCAGAGAATCTGAAAAAATCACTGCACGTAAGCAATGATATTATGGACATTCGATCCCTCAGGCGGTACTGCATCAAAAAGTGACATCAGTGTGTAAAGGATATCACCACATGGGCTCAGGAACACTTCAGAAACCCACTGTCAGTAACTACAGTTTGTCGCTACATCTGTAAGTGTAAGTTAAAACTTTACTATGCAAAGCAAAAGCCATTTATCAACAACACCCAGAAACGCTGCCGACTTTGCTGGGCCTGAGCTCATCTAAGATGGACTGATGCAAAGTGGAAAAGTGTTCTGTGGTCTGACGAGTCCACATTTCAAATTGTTTTTGGAAACTGTGGACTTCGTGTCTTCCGGAACAAAGAGGAAAAGAACCATCCGGACTGTTATAGGTGCAAAGTTGAAAAGCCAGCATCTGTGATGGTATGGGGGTGTATTAGTGCCCGAGACATGGGTAACTTACACATCTGTGAAGGCACCATTAATGCTGAAAGGTACATACAGGTTTTGGAGCAACATATGTTGCCATCCAAGCAACGTTATCATGGACGCCCATGCTTATTTCAGCAAGACAATGCCAAGCCTCGTGATACAACAGCGTGGCTTCGTAGTAAAAGAGTGCGGGTACTAGACTGGCCTGCCTGTAGTCCAGACCTGTCTCCCATTGAAAATGTGTGGCGCATTATGAAGCCTAAAATAGCACAACGGAGACCCCCGGACTGTTGAACAACTTAAGCTGTACATCAAGCAAGAATGGGAAAGAATTCCACCTGAAAAGCTTCAAAAATATGTCTCCTCAGTTCCCAAACGCTTTCTGAGTGTTGTTAAAAGGAAAGGCCATGTAACACAGTGGTAAAAATGCCCCTGTGACAACTTTTTTGTAATGTGTTGCTGCCATTAAATTCTAAGTTAATGATTATTAGGGACCGAGTCCCTTTGGGACAGAGGACCCTATTGTATTTCTAGCGTTTTATTATTATACCGCCGCCTCTTTGAGCTGTAATTTGACCCCCTTAACATGCTTCAAAACTCACCAAATTGGACACACACATCTAGTGGCAAAAATTGCGATCTAATCAAAAAACCAAACCCCAAAACTCAAAATTGCGCTCTAGCACACCCTAGAAAGAAAACACAGACAAAACTGCCTGTAACTCCCAGTAGGAATGTCGTAGAGACATGAAACAAAAACCTCTATGTAGGTATCACTTAGACCTATATTTCATACACTGACAACCCCCAGCAAAAATCAACAGGAAGTTTGCAATTCCCCCTTCAAAACAAAAGTTGTGTAAAAACAGTCCCCTTTTTTCAAACATTATCTCCTCTGAGCGCGTTTGTCGTGTCGGCTTCAAATTAGCACAGGAGAGAGATTGAACCCTTCTGATTAAAAGTTGATGAAAGACTTTTAATTACTGCTCTGGTTTGGATTTTATGAGCCCTCAAAGTCGGTCCCGTCCATCGCTGCTTGCAGCTTTAATTAAAATTAAAGCCGCGTATTTGGCAGGTGCTAGTCCTAAATGTCCCAATACTTTTGTCCAGTGATAGTCATAAGTGTCCCAATACTTTTGTCTACTTTTAGTCTGAAGTGTCCCAAGACTTTTGTCTAGTGTACCTACCTTGTCTGCATTGTGTGGGCACGTTGGTGCTTCCTGCTTTTAAGCAGCCATCTTAAAAAAACAGCAGCGCAGCAGCATCAGTGCAGCCGGTCTTTGAAGGGTCATAAAATCAAAACCGGAGCCGGTATTAAAACTCTTTCGCCACCTTTTAATCAGAAGGGTTCAATCTCTCTCCTGTGTTAGTTTGAAGCCGAAACAACAAACGCGCTCAGAGGAGATAATGTTTGACGAAAGGTGACCGGTTTTTACAAAAATGTAGTTTTGAAGGGGGAATAGCAAACTCCTGTTGATTTTTGCTGGGGGTTGTCAATTTATGAAATGTAGGTCTAAGTGAGACCTACATAGAGGTTTTTGTTTCATGTCTCTCCGACCTTCCCAGTGGGAGTTACAGGCAGTTATGTCATTTTTTTCTTCCGAGGAGCAGTTTTTTCTGCGTTTTATTCAAAAATTGTGGTAGAGCGCAATTTTTAGATTTGGGGTTAGGTTTTTTCATTAGATCACAATTTTAGCCAGTCCTGATGTGTGTGTTCAGTTTGGTGAGTTTTGAAGCATGTTAAGGGGGTCAAAATACAGCTCAAAGAGGCTAAAGTTACTGTTTTTAGTACTTTTTTGTCTTGAAGGGGAAATTGCCAACTTCCTGTTGATTTTTGCCCGAGGATGCACAATTATGAAAGGTAGGTGTAAGTCACACCTACATAAAAGTTTTTGTTTCATGTCTCTCCGACCTTCCTAGTGGGAGTTACAGGCAGTCTAGTTTGTTTTTTTCCTCGGGGGAGCTAGAGCGCAATTTTGAGTTTTGCTGTTCGGTTTTTTTATCAAAAGGCAATGTTCGCAGGTCCTGACGTGTGCGTCAAATATGGTGAGTTTTGAAGCATGTTAAGTGGGTCAAATTGCAGCTCAAAGAGGCGGCCGGTATAATAATAATAATAAAACCTTAGAAATTCAATAGGTCCTTATGTCCCATTGCATAAGGACTCCCTTTGGGAGTCCTTATACAATGGGCCATGCGGGCCCTAATTAAGTTTCTCAGTTGGAACATTAAATATCTTGTCTTTGCCGTCTATGCAATTGAATATAAGTTGAAAAGGATTTGCAAATCATTCTATTCTGTTTTTATTTACACAACGTGCCAAGTTCACTGGTTCTGGGTTTTGTAGGTCCTTGGCGAGGCGCAGCTTTGTTACAGCTGCACGGCCTCATGGGAGGAGCTCCCTCTTGTTTGCCAAAAGTGTAATCCTGCCGTGACCCGCCACGACCCCGGCCTGGGAGGAAAGCTGCTTAGACATAGGAGTCTGTGTCTGTGGGAGCGGCCGGCTGCCTGACGCCTTTTTCTTGTTTTTAGCTCCAACGATCATCTTCTTCTCTGCAAACCTCGCAGCTTGTTTGCCGCCACTCCTCCACAGCCAATGGAAAGGAGGATCTCATTGGGGATCAAAGAGATCTACAATAGACGCAAACTACAACTGCAGACTCTGGATCGCCTCCTTGCTAACGTGTCAACAAAGCACAGGAAGGAGGAAATGACTTCTGGAATCAATTACGTTGCAGAAGACCTGACTTAGGCACTGCAAGGTCCGGCTTTAAAGGGGAACTTTTTGGGAATGTTGTCTATCGTTCACAATCCCTATGTAAGACAAGAACACATAGTAGTGATTTTTTAATGCATTCTAATTAGTAAAATACAGCAAGTATGAGATGGCTAACAATGCAGCTAATGGGAATACACTATTCTGCCTCTAAAAAAAACATCCAACAACACTTCATTTACATCTCACGACCTGAAAACTGACCAGGTATTAGTGATATTGTTATTATAAGCGCTTATGCAGACAAACTATTTTGAGCGGCACCGTGATCACAGAGAGCTAACTGGCTTATGTTGCTATACTGACATGTTGAGCTGCTGCATCGCCTCTGAGTTGGTGAAAGTTCATTCTATAGTAGAAGGTTATGGGCATGAACCCAGAAGTTGGTCAACTTTGACATTCATTCTAGATCGGAAAATAGCGAGAAAGACACAAAAAGATGCTCGTTTGCGGCACTTTTTTTTTCTTTTTTTTTTAACCCTTTGTGAGGACTTTGAGCATCATATTTACCGGACTATAAACCACACCGGTATACATACTTGCCAACCTTGAGACCTCCGATTTCGGGAGGTGGGGGGTGGGGGGGGGCGTGTTTGGGGGCGGGGCTAAGAGGGGAGTGGTATATTTACAGCTAGAATTCACCAAGTCAAGTATTTCATATATATATATATAATTATATATAAGAAATACTTGACTTTCAGTGAATTCTAGCTATATATATATTTATTTTATTATATATATATATAAATAAAAGAAATACTTGAATTTCAGTGTTCATTTATTTACACATATACACACACATAACACTCATCTACCGTATTTTCCGCACTATAAGGCGCACCTAAAAACCACAAATTTTCTCAAAAGCTAACAGTGCGCCTTATAACCCGGTGCGCTTTATTACGATTCATTTTCATAAAGTTTCGATCTCGCAACTTCGGTAAACAGCCGCCATCTTTTTTCCCGGTAGAACAGGAAGCGCTTCTTCTTCTACGCAAGCAACCGCCAAGGTAAGCACCCGCCCCCATAGAACAGGAAGCGCTTCTTCTTCTACTGTAAGCTACCGCCCGCCCCCGGAAGAAGAAGAAAAAACGCGCGGATATCACCGTACGTTTCATTTCCTGTTTACATCTGTAAAGACCACAAAATGGCTCTTACTAAGCGAAAAGGATCCGGTTCATAAAAAGACGCAATCTCTCCATCCGCACACGGATTACTACCGTATTTCACAGCAACTGATATTCCTGTGAACCGCACTGTGGAACGGGAGCACGTACGGTGAATATTCGCACCACAGGGAATGAGAAGTCATCCTTCACTGCGGTTCTAGCTTGCCATGCTAACTTCCACCCATGGTGATATTCAAAAGGAAGACCTTGCCAAAAGAGACCTTTCCAGCCGGCGTCATCATAAAAGCTAACTCGAAGGGATGGATGGATGAAGAAAAGATGAGCGAGTGGTTAAGGGAAGTTTACGCGAAGAGGCCGGGTGGCTTTTTTCACACAGCTCCGAAGGCGAACACACCTTCACTAAGACGGGCAGACAGCGCCGGACGACATACGCCAACATTTGCCAGTGGATCGTAAATGCCTGGGCAGATATTTCGGTCACAACTGTGGTCCGAGCTTTCCGGAAGGCAGGATTCACAGAACTACTGGACAACAACAGCGACACTGACTCCGATGACTTCTACGAGACGGAACCGGCCATTTTGCATCCCACGCTTGCGCAACTTTTCAATTCGGACACCGAAGACGAAGAATTCGAAGGATTTACGAATGAAGAATAACTTCAGAAGGTGAGCGCTATGTTTATTTTGTGTGTTGTGACATTAACGTTCGAGCAACATTATGTTGCTATTGCTCTACACCATTTTGAATTTTACTATGTTTGTGATTGCACATTTGCGTACATTTTGGGACAGAGTTGTTAGAACGCTGGTTTTCAATATATTATTAAAGTTTGACTGAACTATCTGACTGTTTTTTTGACATTCCCTTTAGCGCAGCGTAGGCGCGGCTTATAATCCGGGGCGGCTTATTGGTGGACAAAGTTATGAAATATGTAATTCATTGAAGGTGCGGCTAATAATCCGGTGCGCCTTATAGTGCGGAAAATACGGTACTCATTGTTGAGTTAAGGGTTGAATTGTCCATCCTTGTTCTATTCTCTGTCACTATTTTTCCAACCATGCTGAACACCCTTTCGCAGGTACCGAGAAAGGTTTCGAGTACCACCAAAAAAACTGAATCTCTGAAGACAGTATAAAAATCTGTGTTAAAGGTGTACAAATACTGTTTGTATAATAAGCCTGTTATTTTTTTACAAATGAGGGTTAAAAGTTCAGTACTAAAAAAAAAGGAAAAGAATGTGGCTTAAGTACAGTTTTTTAATTGAGCTGCTGCATTTTTTTGGTTGGGTTGTTTATTTATTTTGAGTAACTTCTATACATTTCTAAAAGGGGAGGAATGTAATAGTGATCTATGTTTGTCTGTTGCCATCTCCTGGTGAATGTTGGCTATAGCGTACTGGGGTTACTTTTTGGTTGGCCAACGATTTACGTGGTGTTGCGCACCTGACGTCACTCAGGTCCGCATGGAGCTGGAGGGGGCGTGGCTTCCAGCTCCGCCTGAATTTCGGGAGATTTTCGGGAGAAAATTTGTCCCGGGAGGTTTTCGGGAGAGGCGCTGAATTTCGGGAGTCTCCCGGAAAATCCGGGAGGGTTGGCAAGTATGCCGGTATACAAAGTTAAAGTTAAAATTAAAGTACCACTGATAGTCACACACACACAAGGTGTGGTGAAATTACTCTCTGCATTTGACCCATCCCCTTGCTCTACCCCCTGGGAGGTGAGGGGAGCAGTGAGCAGCAGCGGTGGCCGTGCCCGGGAATCATTTTTGGTGATTTAACCCCCAATTCCAACCCTTGATGCTGAGTGCCAAGCAGGGAGGTAATGGGTCCCATTTTAATAGTCTTTGGTATGACTCGGCCGGGTTTTGAACTCAGACCTGAGACCTCCCGATCTCAGGGCACTGAGCAGGTTAAAGCCGCACCAACAATTTTTTTTTTTTTTTTTTCACACATTAGCCGGAACGGACTATAAGCCGAAGATATATACATTGTAAAATAAGTTGTTTGCACAGAAAGATGTTGTAAATGTTCATTTACATAACTTAATTGTTTCCAAAAGGCGCCTGTAACAAGGCAGGAAAACAGCTGATCAAACAAAACAGAAAATATGTTTTCTTTATTCATCATTTATAAGATGAATTAGATTTCTATTTTTTTTTAATGAGGTTCAAGATGTGAATCAGTATTTTTCTTCCTTGTACTTAGTTAAACACTTTGAGTTCAAACCGTTCCTTAAGGTGGATAATTTTAGCACATTGTTTGATTTCTTTGCTTAATCCATGCCATATTTTAGCCATTAACGGAGGCAATCCATTGATTATCCACACCTTCATATAAGACGCAGTGTTCAAAACTTGGGAAAAAGAGTAGCGACTCATAATCCCATCTAAACGGCAACATATTAAAATGTAATCAGTCAGCATTATAGTGAGAGCAGACATTGTACAGTAAGTGTTTGAATATCTTTGTATAACTTGTTTAGCACTTAGCAATACTGCTACTCGATGCTTAGTGTCTGCTGTTCAACTCTGTGATGCTTACACTGATCAAAATACAGAAATATTACATGTTATTATGAATGTGACAGTTACTACATTATATATTAACTTTCAGCATGTATATAAAATGGATGTTTTTAGAGCGCTTTATAGGTGGACTAGAGGGACTCCCATTGGATCCATTGTTAGCTGACTTTTGCTCGCATTTATTTAAGAGTTAGAATGCATTAGAGAAAAAAAATGTTCATGTCTTACATGAAGATTGTGAATGATAAGCAAAATTATACAAAAACAAGAGCAATTCCCCTCTAAGAACACAAAAGGGACCAAACCTTGAGTTCAGTTCAAGACTTAAAGGGGCTGTTTGCAACATTTACACAGGTTGCTACCTTTCAAATGTATTTTAAACAGTATATCCCGCCCTCTAGGACGTAATAACGTAACAACATACGTACGTAACACATGCACGTGCATTAGCTTTGGGTGCTAATGATAGCAATCTGGATAGCTAGCGTTAGCTGTCATTGAATGTACAAACCCCGTTTCCATATGAGTTGGGAAATTGTGTTAGATGTAAATATAAACGGAATACAACCCATATTCAGTTGAATATGCTACAAAGACAACATATTTGATGTTCAAACTGATAAACATTTTTTTTTTTTTGCAAATAATCATTAACTTTAGAATTTGATGCCAGCAACACGTGACAAAGAAGTTGGGAAAGGTGGCAATAAATACTGATAAAGTTGAGGAATGCTCATCAAACACTTATTTGGAACATCCCACAGGTGTGCAGGCTAATTGGGAACAGGTGGGTGCCATGATTGGGTATAAAAACAGCTTCCCAAAAAATGCTCAGTCTTTCACAAGAAAGGATGGGGCGAGGTACACCCCTTTGTCCACAACTGCGTGAGCAAATAGTCGAACAGTTTAAGAACATCGTTTCTCAAAGTGCATTTGCAAGAAATGTAGGGATTTCAACATCTACGGTCCTTAATATCATCAAAAGGTTCAGAGAATCTGGAGAAATCACTCCACGTAAGCGGCATGGCCGGACACCAACATTGAATGACCGTGACCTTCGATCCCTCAGACGGCACTGTATCAAAAACCGAGATCAATCTCTAAAGGATATCACCACATGAGCTCAGGAACACTTCAGAAAACCACTGTCACTAAATACAGTTGGTCGCTACATCTGTAAGTGCAAGTTAAAGCTCTACTATGCAAAGCGAAAGCCATTTATCAACAACATCCAGAAACGCCGCCGGCTTCTCTGGGCCCGAGATCATCTAAGATGGACTCATGCAAAGTGGAAAAGTGTTCTGTGGTCTGACGAGTCCACATTTCAAATAGTTTTTGGAAATATTTGACATCGTGTCATCCGGACCAAAGGGGAAGCGAACCATCCAGACTGTTATCGACGCAAAGTTGAAAAGCCAGCATCTGTGATGGTATGGAGGTGCATTAGTGCCCAAGACATGGGTAACTTACACATCTGTGAAGGCACCATTAATGCTGAAAGGTACATACACGTTTTGGAACAACATATGCTGCCATCTAAGCGCCTTCTTTTTCATGGATGCCCCTGCTTATTTCAGCAAGACAATGCCAAGCTACATTCAGCACGTGTTACAACAGCGTGGCTTCGTAAAAAAAGAGTGCGGGTACTTTCCTGGCCCGCCTGCAGTCCAGACCTGTCTCCCATCGAAAATGTGTGGCGCATTATGAAGCGTAAGATACGACAGCGGAGACCCCGGACTGTTGAACGACTGAAGCTCTACATAAAACAAGAATGGGAAAGAATTCCACTTTCAAAGCTTCAACAATTAGTTTCCTCAGTTCCCAATCGTTTATTGAGTGTTGTTAAAAGAAAAGGTGATGTAACACAGTGGTGAACATGCCCTTTCCCAACTACTTCGGCACGTGTTGCAGCCATGAAATTCTAAGTTAATTATTATTTGCAAAAAAAAAATAAAGTTTATGAGTTTGAACATCAAATATCTTGTCTTTGTAGTGCATTCAACTGAATATGGGTTGAAAAGGATTTGCAAATCATTGTATTCCGTTTATATTTACATCTAACACAATTTCCCAACTCATATGGAAACAGGGTTTGTATTTGTAATGACATGATTTAGGGACAGAGAGGCCATAGTTTAGAGACACAAAAGACTCTGTGAATGCTGAATTGGTTTCCATGGGAAACGTTTGACTTCAAAATAAGTCCTCACAGCAAGAAGGTCCCCAGGTTGATTCTGTCTTGGATCCTTTCTGAACATCTAACTTTCTGTCCCGGTTGCATATTAGGGTGTCCTAGAATAGTCGATGATTCGATTCGTAGTGTGATTCCGCAGTTGAATCCTCGGACATTACACCATGTGTAGGAGCATACTTGCCAACCTTGAGACCTCCGATTTCGGGAGGTGGGGGGTGGGGGCGTGGTCGGGGGTGGGGCGGGGCGTGGTAAAAGGGGAGGAGTATATTGACAGCTAGAATTCACCAAGTCAAGTATTTCATGTATATATATATATATTTATTTTTGTTTATATATATATATATATAGATATCTATATCCTGAAAATATGCAAACAAAACTGTGTTTAGATAATTGATACTTCAAACTTGCATAAATAAATCTTAAGGAATATAACATAACTTGAGAGTTTCAAAATGTAATGAATAAAATGCTAAAGTTGTTGATAAACAAGCAATTATTTTAATAATTAAATATGGTCATTTTAAATGAATTATTATGATAATTTAAAATCAATTATTTCAAATATGTTTATTTTAATGTATAATTATATGGCTGGATGGAATAAGGAGTCACAAAAAAATACAAATAAAAATACAATTAATTTTGATGTTTTTAGCAAAATATAGTAAAAATGTATTTAGTTTTTTTTTTTTTTTTTAATTAATAAATATATTTATTTTTAGGTAAAATAAACATAATAATACAATTTATCTCTAGTCTGGATGATTTAGTTCTTGTCACCCTGTTGTCCTCCCGTCATGAAAAAAGGCTGTCCTCACTCAGGTCCGCATGGAGTTGGAGGGGGCGTGGCTTCCAGCTCCGGCTGAAAATCGGGAGATTTTCGGGAGAATATTTGTCCCGGGAGGTTTTGGGGAGAGGCGCTGAATTTCGGGAGTCTCCCGGAAAATTCGGGAGGGTTGGCAAGTATGTGTAGGAGGGAGGCAAGTTGAGTACCTGAGATCCCCCACGTACAGGTGTGGAAGATGTCCCAACACACAAAGCCCGGAAAAACCCCCAAAGCCATACAGAAGGTTTTTTTAGTCGATCAGTCTATTAAGGAATCAGATTGAAGTATGAAGACAGTCTTAGTTGCAGGTTCTCCACACACCTATGTTGGCCTTTCTTCCAGATACTCAATGTCCATCCAGTTTGTATTCCTTTGTTTGGGATATGCTCAGCAAGTTCCATGGAGAAACACCACATGATTCCATTCTTGACTAAGACACTTTAAGAAGTCCAGATTTGGTCCCCGGGCGTTTTTAAGTAGATGCAAAAATTTGAGAGCCAATCTCAGCAGGGCGTGTATTTACATATTTTCATATTTATTTACACGTTTTGCTGTATTAGGCCAGGGCAGCACACCACCACCACCAAGGTCTCCATCGCCGCCGCCCTGCTGCGCCTCTTCATCATCCTCTTGGGTGAGACGTCTCTCAGTGGGGGGTCAACAGCAATCTGATTCAGGAAGCACAGCGGGGAGGCTGTTTTTTTTAGGGGCAGGGGGAGATGACCCCAAAAAATATGTCTGGGGTTGGCATGTCCAAATAAAGCGTAGGGGGGGAGGGGTTTTGAGAGGGGCATGGCAAACACAGGATTGACTGGGTTACCATGGCGATGACCTGCCAGTCAGCAGCCATACGTTATTGGGGTCGTCTATGCACAAACCGAACATTCGCGCCTCCACCCCCCACCCCTCACACAGCCAAACAATGACACAGTTTGACTGGCTGTGCTCGCCGCACATCTCCGAAGTGCAGAGAGGGCTTAACGCAAAAGTCCGAGGTCGAGACCGAGCTAATCAGGCTGCTGATGAAGTAGAAGTAGACCTTTGATTCAACCCCCCGCACAATCTGTAACCCAGGCGCCTAGAGAGCAATTAGTCAAAGAGAAATGTTCATAAATAGATGCAGGAATTGCTACAAACTCTTTTATTGGAAGAAGTGCTAATGTGGATCCACGCTGTGGTGCACTTTTAATGATTTCATGAATGCTAACTGAATTTGTTCATCAATTAAAGGTGAAGATGTGCTCATATATCTTCCAAACAACAATCATCTCATCCATCCAAAACAACTTTCATTCTTTTATGCTACAGTTTTATCAAACCTCGCATTTTTACTTTCAGACATGCCAGTAACCCTCAAATCTCAACATATACAGTAGAGATGCGCGGTTTGCGGACACAACCGCGGAGTCCGCGGATTATCCGCGGGTCGGGCGGTTGAAATAAAAAAAAATTAGATTTTATCCGCGGGTCGGGTCGGGCGGTTGAAATTTAAAAAAAAAGATTTTAAATAGATTCAGGCGGGTGGCAGTTAAACCAAATCGGAAATATATATACATAGTTAAATGTTGTTACCCACATACGAAAAACGAGCAGGCACCTGCAGCATGCCACAACAGAAGAAGGAAAAAAAAAGAGATGGCACACCGGCAGCAAACGTGGTACGCGACAAACTAAAAAAGGGAATACTAAAGACCAGGGGAAAAAAGGCCAGAAAAGCGGGCGTTTCAAAAGCGTGGACTCGTTTTTATGAGGTTGTAAATCAGGATGATAGTAATGCTGGCTACGTGATTTGCAAGAGCTGCGACGCTGTTTATGTCTACGACAGTCACAAAACCGGGACATCTAACATGGTGCATCACATTTGTGCAAAACCCCGAATCTCCACAAACACCCTGAGCATGAGCAGTTTCGTCCGCCGTGATCCCAGAAGAGTGCCACAGGATGTTAAAACAAGATAGAACGCAGCTGCCTGCAGCAGTTTGAGTGGCGCGAGCGCGCTTGGAGGTGCGCTCAGCGCGGCTCCCAGATGATTGCGCACTGGTGTGCGTCTGGGCCGTGACAGCGTGGCACGCATTGAATGTCTCTGCTCCATTGGATCAGTCTCCTTTCTTTAACAGGCAAAAGCTTTATAACCTCACTAATGCCTTGCATCGTCTATATTAAATATATAACAATGGGCGGGTGGCGGACGGCGGGCGGGTGCGGTTTTGATTAAATGTTAGTTCGGGTGTATGGCGGATGGTTGACGACTTTTGTGATGCGGTTGCGGATTAAATAATTGCCTATCCGCGCATCTCTAATATACAGTATACACCCTCGTTGAAGTGAGACCACCAGAACAAGACAATTCATCCAAATCCCTTAAAATCAATTGTACTTTCTCTAAAAATTATACAACATAATTATGTAATGATGTGTGTCATGCTAAGGATAATGTATATAATGTAAAATTTAGATTACGAATGTTTTTCTAATAAAACTTGAGATTGTTTAAAAAAAAAAAAAACTGTTCTCATAAAATGACTTTTTGCACGATAATGAAGTTTTTTTTCTCGTAATATATACAAAACCCAAAACCAGTGAAGTTGGCACCTTGGTAAATAAAAACAGAATACAATGATTTGCAAATCCTTTTCAACTTATATTCAATTGAATAGACTGCAAAGACAAGATACTTAAAGGGGAACATTATCACCAGACCTATGTGAGCGTCAATATATACCTTGATGTTGCAGAAAAAAGACCATATATTTTTTTAACCGATTTCCGAACTCTAAATGGGTGAATTTTGGCGAATTAAACGCCTTTCTATTATTCGCTCTCGGAGCGATGTGACGTCACATCGGGAAGCAATCCGCCATTTTCTCAAACGCCGAGTCAAATCAGCTCTGTTATTTTCCGTTTTTTCGACTGTTTTCCATACCTTGGAGACATCATGCCTCGTCGGTGTGTTGTCGGAGGGTGTAACAACACGAACAGGGACGGATTCAAGTTGCACCAGTGGCCCAAAGATGCGAAAGTGGCAAGAAATTGGACGTTTGTTCCGCACACTTTACCGACGAAAGCTATGCTACGACAGAGATGGCAAGAATGTGTGGATATCCTGCGACACTCAAAGCAGATGCATTTCCAACGATAAAGTCAAAGAAATCTGCCGCCAGACCCCCATTGAATCTGCCGGAGTGTGTGAGCAATTCAGGGACAAAGGTCCTCGGTAGCACGGCAAGCAATGGCGGCAGTTTGTTCCCGCAGACGAGCGAGCTAAAACCCTAGCTTCCCTGGCTTGCTGAAATCAACTCCAAAACTGGACAGATCAGCTTTCAGGAAAAGAGAGCAGATGGGGGTATGTCTACAGAATATATTAATTGATGAAAATTGGGTTGTCTGCACTCTCAAAGTGCATGTTGTTGCCAAATGTATTTCATATGCTGTAAACCTAGTTCATAGTTGTTAGTTTCCTTTAATGCCAAACAAACACATACCAATCGTTGGTTAGAAGGCGATCGCCGAATTCGTCCTCGCTTTCTCCCGTGTCGCTGGCTGTCGTTTTCGTCGGTTTCGCTTGCATACGGTTCAAACCGATATGGCTCAATAGCTTCAGTTTCTTCTTCAATTTCGTTTTCGCTACCTGCCTCCACACTACAACCATCCATTTCAATACATGCGTAATCTGTTGAATCGCTTAAGCCGCTGAAATCCGAGTCTGAATCCGAGCTTATGTTTGGTTGTGTTGGCTTCACTATGTGACGTCACAGGAAAATGGACGGGTGTATATAATGATGGTTAAAATCAGGCACTTTGAAGCTTTTTTTAGGGATATTGCGTGATGGGTAAAATTTTGAAAAAAACTTCGAAAAATATAATAAGCTACTGAGAACTGTTTTTAATGGTTTTAACCATTCTGAAATTGTGATAATGTTCCCCTTTAATGTTCGAACTGGTAAACTGTGTTTTTTTTTGCAAATATTAGCTCATTTGGAATTTGATGCCTGCAACATGTTTCAAAAAGCTGGCACAAGTGGCAAAAAAGACTGGGAAAATTGAGGAATGCTCATCAAACACTTATTTGGAACATCCCACAGGTGAACAGGCTAATTGGGAACAGGTGGGTGCCATGATTGGGTATAAAAGCAGCTTCCATGAAATGCTCAGTCATTCACAAACAAGGATGGGGCGAGGGTCACCACTTTGAGCAAATTGTCCAACAGTTTAAGAACAACATTTCTCAACAAGCTATTGCAAGAAATTTAGGGATTTCACCATCTACGATCCGTAATATCATCAAAAGGTTCAGAGAATCTAGAGAAATCACTGCAGGTAAGCGGCAACCAACATTGAATTCCCGTGACCGTCGATCCCTCAGGCGGTACTGCATCAAAAACCGACATCAGTGTGTAAAGGATATCACCACATGGGCTTAGGAACACTTCGTCTCTACATCTGTAAGTGCAAGTTAAAACTATACTATGCAAAGCGAAAGCCATTTATCAACAACACTCAGAAACGCCGCCGGCTTCACTGGGCCCGAATTCTTCTAAGATGGACTGATGCAAAGTGGAAAAGTGTTCTGTGGTCTGACGAGTCCACATTTCAAATTGTTTTTGGAAACTGTGGACGCTGTGTCCTCCGCACCAAAGACGAAAAGAATCATCCGGATTGTTATAGGCGCAAAGTGTAAAAGCCAGCATCTGTGATGGTATGGGGGTGCATTAGTGCCTAAGGCATGGGTAGCTTACACATCTGTGAAGGCACCATTAATGCTGAAAGGTACATACAGGTTTTGGAGCAACATATGTTGCCATCCAAGCAACGTTACCATGGACGCCCCTGCTTATTTCAGCAAGACAATGCCAAGCCACGTGTTACATCAATGTGGCTTCATAGTAAAAGAGTGTGGGTACTAGACTGGCCTGCCTGTAGTCCAGACCAGAACAGCATCAGCAAATAAGATATGTACAAATATGATAGTAAAAGTGATATTAGAGAAGCATTAACTGAAGTAAATATTAATAATACAGAAATGACAATGAACATTATTACACTACAAATGGATCAATACAAATACCAATAGCACTATTGATAATGAATAATAACAAAAATTACTTCTATTATCAACAATTCAATTGTTTCAAAAGCAACAATACATTTATGTCATGATAACTTGAAATAGAAAATGGAGGGGAAGAAAGAGAAGAGATCGACCTCTTCTTTTTTCATTCCTCCCAAGCGTTTCTTGGAAATGTTTAAGTGGTTTTTGCCTAACAACCCTAGAAGGAAAAACCAAAAAACATGAGCTACAAGCCAGATCTGCACCTTTATTCAAATCTAAAGTAAGACCTGATTGGAGCCTCTTTGCAGGACTTCATGGAAAGTCAGGAGGTTTTCTACAAATTGGTTGTTTGGCAGAGGAGAACAAAGCAGCTGCCAAACCAGCCCCACTTTGAGACCAGAAAAAAAAACCTCAGGCCAACAATAAGCACATATGAACACATGTTACATTTGAACACATGTTACATATGAACACATGTTACATATGAGCAACATATGTTGCCATCCAAGCAACCTCTTTTTCATGGACGCCCCTGCTTATTTCAGCAAGACAATGCCAAGCCACATTCTGCACGTGTTACAACAGCGTGGCTTCGTAGTAAAAGAGTGCGGGTACTAGACTGGCCTGCCTGTAGTCCAGACCTGTCTCCCATTGAAAATGTGTGGCGCATTATGAAGCCTAAAATACCACAACGGAGACCCCCGGACTGTTGAACAACTTAAGCTGTACATCAAGCAAGAATGGGAAAGAATTCCACCTGAAAAGCTTCAAAAATGTGTCTCCTCAGTTCCCAAACGTTTACTGAGTGTTGTTAAAAGGAAAGGCCATGTAACAGAGGTAAAAATGCCCCTGTGACAACTTTTTTGCAATATGTTGCTGCCATTAAATTCTAATTTAATGATTATTTGCAAAAAAAAAAATTACATTTCTCAGTTCGAACATTAAATATCTTGTCTTTGCAGTCCATTCAATTGAATATAGGTTGAAAATGATTTGCAAATCATTGTATTCTGTTTTTATTTATCATTTACACAACTTACCAACTTCACTGGTTTTGGGTTTTTTACTACTGTATACAACGTCCTTCTCGAAAAGTTGAATTTCACGCTGTATCAGTTTCATCAGCTTGCACCTTGAAAATATGTGAAATTTGTTATTATCTACTGCAACCTGACAGACTTAAGACCTTACTCAGAGTCGTTTTTGTTTCCGATCTGCACCAAAGTTGTTGACAGAAATCAAGTGAACTAATAAAAATGGCTGCAAAAGTTAAGATATCATCAAGCTTCTCTTACAGAATGGTTGATTTTAGGCAACAAGAGACACCTGCATCGCAGCACAGCGCCAGGAAGCACAACGTCTGGCCGACAGTTGGCGGGGCCAGCGGTCCGGCACGCTCCAGAGCGGCTGGCACTGACAGCCGCCCATCTGCCCGAGTTGACGCGTCCGACGCTGTTCCGCTTGTCCGGCGAGGACGAAAATGTGTCGCGCTGCCCTGGCAGAGCCCTGCAAAATGTCAATCTGGTGTGACAAACCCACGCTGGCCCTCGCAGGGCTTCCGGTGGTGTATAGGCGGGTGCCCGGGATCAAATGGAGAGCCAGGCACATGCCAAGGTAACAACAACCTGTGATGGACTACCAGGGCAATGCCATCTTGTCCTTAGCTTGTTGGGTGACAGAGGATGATTGGATGACACAAGTGGTAATTAACTTGACAGTTACCTTGCCATTACACCATTTGCTGATGCTGCAACTTTCGAGGGCCCCTCTAATGCTGACAATTTTTGCACTTATTGCATAGTTCTGGACCTGAAAATGATGTCTACCGGTAAAATTCCCTCCAAAATAAACACAGTAGTGATTTTAGGCTTATTTTCCAACAAGTTTCAGCACATTTTGAAACGCCCACTTTGAGCTCCAAAATGTGGGCGGGGCCTACACCACCCTGCTGACGTTACCTACAGAAGACTGGAGACAATTTCATATGGTCTAGATCAGGGGTGCTCATTACGTCGATCGCGAGCTACCGGTCGATCTCGGAGGGTGTGTCAGTCGACCCCCAGCCAGGCATTAAAAAAATAGTCCTAAAAATGAGCGATCATAAATCTTCACTATGACGTCACTTTCGTCACTTGATTGACATTCACGGCACCCGAGGGTCTTCTGAGATGACGCTGGCTGCTGCCAGCTCATTAAAATTACCGACTGAAAGGCGAGAAACACTTTATTTCAACAGACTGGCGCCGTACCTGTCGTCAAAACTCCAAAGACCGACTGCACAGTTGCGCTAACAAAATAAGAGTCTCAGAAAGCTGGCGTGCACAAGCTAGCAAGCTACGGAGTTTGCCGACAATGTATTTCTTGTAAAGTGTATACAAAGGAGTACGGAAGCTGGACAAATAAGATGCCAAAAACCAACCACTTTCATGTGGTATTGGACAGAAGGAGGACTTTTTTTCTCCTCCATTCGAAAATGCGGACATTATCAGCACCACTGTCTGATTCCTATCAATGCAAGTCATCAGAATCAGGTAATACACCAACTTATATTCTTGTCTTCATGAAAGAAAGGAATCTACATGTGTTAAACATGCTTGTATTATCTTTAAACACCTTTAACTTATTAACAATATTAACTATATGTGTTAAACATGCTTGTATTATCTTTAAACACCTTTAAGTTAACAATATTAACTATATGTATTAAACATGCTTGTATTATCATTAAACACCTTTAACTTGTTAACAATATTAACTATATGTGTTAAACATGCTTGCATTATCTTTAAACACCTTTAACTTGTTAACAATATTAACTATATGTATTAAACATACTTGTATTATCATTAAACACCTTTAATTTTTTAACAATATTAACTATATGTGTTAAACATGCTTGCATTATCATTAAACACCTTTAACTTGTTAACAATATTAACTATATGTATTAAACATACTTGTATTATCATTAAACACCTTTAATTTTTTAACAATATTAACTATGTGTTAAACATGCTTGTATTATCATTAAACACCTTTAACTTGTTAACAAAAACATATATTTCATAAATAAGTAAATATAAATTATATATATGAATGAGGTAGATCCTCACGACTTGATCAATTGAAAAGTAGCTCGCCTGCAGAAAAAGTGTGAGCACCCCTGGTCTAGAATGTGTTTTGAAAGATCTTTTATCTTGAATTACGATATTTGCACACATAATTTGAAGGAATGATGAAACAGGTCTGCCAGATGCATAGGTGTGGGTTGTAGCAATACAACTAAAGGAGTCAGCCTGCATACATTTCCAAATGATAACAATATGAGGAAAATATGAACCCCTACACCCAAATGGACTTGCGCAAAATGGGATGGACCAAACGAGATTATTGTCATTTGTAGCGATCATTTTAAAGGGGAACATTATCACCAGACCTATGTAAGCGTCAATATATACCTTGATGTTGCAGAAAAAAGACCATATATTTTTTTAACCGATTTCCGAACTCTAAATGGGTGAATTTTGGCGAATTAAACGCCTTTCTATTATTCGCTCTCGGACGTGACGTCACATCGGAAGCAATCCGCCATTTTCTCAAACACCGAGTCAAATCAGCTCTGTTATTTTCTGTTTTTTTCGACTGTTTTCCGTACCTTGGAGACATCATGCCTCGTCGGTGTGTTGTCGGAGGGTGTAACAACACAAACAGGGACGGATTCAAGTTGCACCAGTGGCCCAAAGATGCGAAAGTGGCAAGAAATTGGACGTTTGTTCCGCACACTTTACCGACGAAAGCTATGCTACGACAGAGATGGCAAGAATGTGTGGATATCCTGCGACACTCAAAGCAAATGCATTTCCAACGATAAAGTCAAAGAAATCTGCCGCCAGACCCCCATTGAATCTGCCGGAGTGTGTGAGCAATTCAGGGACAAAGGACCTCGGTAGCACGGCAAGCAATGGCGGCAGTTTGTTCCCGCAGACGAGCGAGCTTAACCCCCTGGATGTCTTGGCTCACACCGTCCCTTATGCCACCGAAGATGATCAAGAGAAGAATATCGACCCTAGCTTCCCTGGCCTGCTGACATCAACTCCAAAACTGGACATATCAGCTTTCAGGAAAAGAGCGCGGACGAGGGTATGTCTACAGAATATATTAATTGATGAAAATTGGGCTGTCTGCACTCTCAAAGTGCATGTTGTTGCCAAATGTATTTCATATGCTGTAAACCTAGTTCATAGTTGTTAGTTTCCTTTAATGCCAAACAAACACATACCAATCGTTGGTTAGAAGGCGATCGCCGAATTCGTCCTCGCTTTCTCCCGTGTCGCTGGCTGTCGTGTCGTTTTCGTCGGTTTCGCTTGCATACGGTTCAAACCGATATGGCTCAATAGCTTCAGTTTCTTCTTCAATTTCGTTTTCGCTACCTGCCTCCACACTACAACCATCCGTTTCAATACATGCGTAATCTGTTGAATCGCTTAAGCCGCTGAAATCAGAGTCTGAATCCGAGCTAATGTCGCTATAGCTTGCTGTTCTATGCGCCATGTTTGTTTGTGTTGGCATCACTATGTGACGTCACAGGAAAATGGACGGGTGTATACAACGATGGTTAAAATCAGGCACTTTGAAGCTTTTTTTAGGGATATTGCGTGATGGGTAAAATTTTGAAAAAAACTTAGAAAAATAAAATAAGCCACTGGGAACTGATTTTTAATGGTTTTAACCCTTCTGAAATTGTGATAATGTTCCCCTTTAATGATTCTGACTTCAAAGAAGAAGGTTTTGGCCGGAGTTTAGATGGAAAAAAGTTAAAAGAATCAAGCCAACTGTGATCCTGAAAATCAGGAGAACATGTCATGTTCGGATGTACATTGTGGACGCCGTCTTTGCTCCACAGTAAGTCTTTGCTGTCGTCCAGCATTCTGTTTTTGTTTACTTTTGTAGCTAGTTCAGTTTTAGTTTCGTTCTGCATAGCCTTCCCTAAGCTTCATACACAACACAAAGTAGCAAGAAACATGTCAATAATGAATAAAGAAGGTTTTGTGATCCTGAAAATCAGGAGAACCAGGGGAGAAAGACTTGAGTCAGAATCTGCTAAAAAACAGAAAAAGAAGCAGACCCGGCGCTCGAGAACGAGAGAAAAATAAGGTAAGCTGCTAGTATTCTATTTTGCGTCCTCTTCTACGGATGTTTTCCTCAAGATGCCGAATGAGCATTAGGAAACACAAGCTATGGCGTGTATGGAAGAGCACGGAAGTCCTGAAATGTTGATTCTCTTATATTAGTTTTTTTTTCTTATATTGTTAACAATATTAGTTTTTAAGTAATTATGGACCAGGGTGAAAAAATCATGCTATCAAATGTTGAAAATAATAGTTTTACATGCTTTTATCCACACTGTCTATGCGGGGAAATGGGCTCCAGTTCTGTCGATAACGTCACACCAAGAGGGGGCAGTATATCGAGTTTGGCGATAGAAAGGGGGCGTTCCAAGTACAATTACCGGTAGTTAAAGTTAAAGTACCAATGATTGTCACACACACAGTAGGTGTGGTGAAATTTGTCCTCTGCATTTGACCCATCCCCTTGGTCACCCCCTGGGAGGTGAGGGGAGCAGTGGGCAGCAGCGGTGGCCGCGCCTGAGAATCATTTTTGGTGATTTAACCCCCAATTCCAACCCTTGATGCTGAGTGCCAAGCAGGGAGGTAATGGCTCCCATTTTTATAGTCTTTGGTATGAATCGGCCGGGGTTTGAACTCACAAAACCTATCGATCTCAGGGCGGACACTCTAATCACTAGGCCACTGAGTAAGTAGTAGGTAGTAGTTACAGTATCATTGCTCAAAAACAAATTGATCTTAAGGGAAATGACTGCCAGATTGATTTTCAGGAGCAAAACATACATCAAACTTTGTATATGTTGTCCATCTGGACACTATGGGTCCTTTAAATACAGATCTAAATACCATCAGAGAAGAGTTCTAAGATCCTATGGATCAGTGGGTGTGAACCATTTGACAGCACAATTGTTTGATAAAAGTCTGAACATATTTTCCTTTAATTGACTTGATTTTCCATTAAAGGTCATGTCATTGGTCAGTGCCTAAACCCTCCAAAATGCACATCTGCGCCAGATCCAACATCTGTGGCTGCATCCCCGGCAGCAGTCGTTATTAAGACTGGAATCAATTCAACTTTGCATGTCTTCTTTAAAAAGGTCAGCGCAAATTGACTCGGGAGGACAAACACATATTTCCTGTATGATATATTTGCTGTCAGAGCAGCAAGTGTGCAAGGTTATTAGTGAGTAGACCAGGCCAGGGGGGGGAGAGGAGGTCTATAACGGTAATCAATAGCCACTTCCTTCACTGTGCTAACAGGACCTTCCTCCTAGTTACTAAAAGGCCCCTTCATGTTGTGCAAAAATAAACACAACTGCTTCACTTCAGTTGGGTACAGCACACAATTGAGCATCTCTATTTACTGTAATTCCAGTTTGCCAAATACGGCCCTGAACCGTGTCCGGATTGAAACGTGGCTTCAGGCTGAGGTTACGGTCTGGCAGTCATCCAGAAACAGGAGCGGGCAGCGGTGGTGTGATGGGGGGGTTGTTCTATGACAGGCTGACCTGCGCATTAGCAGGAGAGTGCGTCCCAGTGTTACCTGTCATATCAGGCACCGGTGTGACCGGGCCACTGGGCAGCCAGAAATAATAGAGACTGGCAAGAGGGGCAACGTGGGGTCACGCACAGTCGAAGATGAAGGGGCGCGGGGGAGGGGGTTCAAAGCAACAGGGACACAGGAGGAGCAGGTGAAGATATTAGCTTGTTTTACACAACATGGAAGTGCACATATCACCTCTGAGCCACCGCTTGCTACATTAGCCTACCCTGTGTATATGCCTACCAAAAAAAGGAGGCTTCACTACTAGGGACTTTTGAAAAAATAGATTAATCCGAATCTCGATTCTTATTCATTCCGATTCTAAGTCGATTACCGTATTTTTCTGACTAAAAGTCGCAGTTTTTTTCATAGTTTGGCCGGACTCCAGTGCGACTTATATGTTTTTTTTATTTTTTATTATGCATTTTCGGCAGGTGCGACTTATACTCTGGTGCGACTTATACTCCGAAAAATACGGTAATCATTTTAAAAAATCGATTAAAAAAATTTAAAAAAGCTTTTTAAAAAAAGAAAAGTGTTTAAATGCCATTCTTCCATTTTCTACCGCTTGTCCCCTTCGGGGTCAGAAGGGGATGGAGCCTATCCCAGCTGCACTTTCATTTTTGACATTTTTTTAGTTTTAGGCCATCTTCATGCAACCAAAAAGAGCTTTTCTCACCTGTGACCTGTTTCATTATAATTATTATACCAAATAATACACTGTGAGAATCGGTTTGAATGGAGAATCACGTTGAATCTTGTTTGTGTCCTTTTGTCCCACTCCACCTAGGACGGGGGTCGGCAAACTGCGGCTCTAGAGCCGCATGCGGCTCTTTAGCGCCGCCCTAGTGGCTCTCTGGAGCTTTTTCAAAAATGTATGAAAAATGGAAAAAGATGAGGGGAAAAAAATATATTTTTTGTTTTAATATGGTTTCTGTAGGAGGACAAACATGACACAAACCTCCCTAATTGTTATAAATCACACTGTTTGTATTAAACATGCTTCGCTGATTCGAGTATTTGGCGAGCGCCGTTTTGTCCTACTACTTTTGGCGGTCCTTGAACTCACCGTAGTTTGTTTACATGTATAATTTTCTCCGACTTTCGAGGACGTGTTTTATGCCACTTCTTTTTCTGTCTCATTTTGTCCACCAAACTTTTAATGTTGTGCGTGAATGCACAAAGGTGAGTTTTGTTGATGTCATTGCATACTTGCCAACCTTGAGACCTCCGATTTCGGGAGATGGGGGGTGGGGGGGGCGTGGTCGGGGGGGACAGGGGCGTGGTTAAGAGTGGAGGAGTATATTGAGAGCTAGAATTCACCAAGTCAAGTATTTCATACATATATATATATACATACATATACACACACATATATATATATATATATATATATATATATATACATATATATATATATATATACATATATATATATATATATATATATATATATATATATCTACATCCTGAAAATATGCAAACAAAACTGTGTTTAGATAATTGATACTTCAAACTTGCATAAATAAATCTTAAGGAATATAACATAACTTGGCTTCTGAGAGCTTCAAAATGTAATGAATAAAATGCTAAAGTTGTTGATAAACAAGCAATTATTTTAATAATTAAATATGGTCATTTTAAATGAATTATTATGATCATTTAAAATTAATGATTTCAAATATGTTTATTTTAATGTATAATTCTATGGCTGGATGTAATAAGGAGTCAGAAAAAATACAAATAAAAAAACAATTAATTTTGATGTTTTTAGCAAAATATAGTAAAAATGTAATTTTATTTTAATTTTTTTAAATTAATAAATATATTTATTTTTAGGTAAGATAAACATAATAATATAATTTATCTCTAGTCTGGATGATTTAGTTCTTGTCACCCTGTTGTCCTCCCATCATAAAGAAAAGGCTGTCCTCACTCAGGTCGGCATGGAACTGTAGGGGGCGTGGCCTGCAGCTCCGGCTGAAAATCGGGAGATTTTCGGGAGAATATTTCTCCCGGGAGGTTTTTAAGGAGAGGCGCTGAATTTCGGGAGTCTCCCGGAAAATTCGGGAGGGTTGGCAAGTATGTGTTATTGACTTGTGTGGAGTGCTAATCGGGCATATTTGGTAACTGCATGACTGCAAGCTAATCGATGCTAACATACTATTTAGGCTACCTATGTGTACATATTGCATCATTATGCCTCATTTGTAGGTATATTTGAGCTCATTTAGTTTCCTTTAGGTCCTCTTAATTCAATTTATATCTCATGACACACTATCTGTATGTAATATGACTTTTAATTTTTTGTGGCTCCAGACAGATTTGTTTTTTGTATTTTTGGTCCAATATGGCTCTTTCAACACTTTGGGTTGCCGACCCCTGACCTAGGACATTTACTTTGCAGAATCTTCATCTGAAAAAGGCTAAAATAAGTGGTGGAACACACATATAGACTTTCTAAATCTTAAGATATATTTGATCTGTTCCAGACCCCTCACATAAAGACAAAAAATCAGGCATTGAGGAGACTCCTCCCACCCCCACCAAGGACTGTTTTCACTGCTGGACTCTAGAAAGAGGTTCCGCAGCCTCCGAAGCAGAACCTCCAGGTTCTGTAACAGCTTCTTCCCTCAGGCCGTAAGACTCTTGAACGCATCATAATAATCCCCTCAATTCCCCCCCAAAAATGTTCCCCCCCAAAAATGGATTAACTCGCTGGAATACAAAGACAATATAACATACATCCATAAACCTGGATGCATATGAAAAAGTGCAATATATTTATCTGTACAGTAATCTATTTATTTACATCGGCACCTTATTTCTTTTTTATCCTGCACTACAACGAGCTAATGCAACAACATTTCGTTCTTATCTGTACTGTAAAGTTCAAATTTGAATGACAATAAAAAGGAAGTCTAAGTTTTGATCTTTATGTGTGTTAGACGATAGTATCAACACAGCACAGCGCACACACACGTGACAATTCTGTCCCACCAAAGTGCCAAACTCTAGTCCTCCAAGCCCGAAATCTTGTGTGATCGGATGATCTAAATATATAGTATCGATACTGAGGTGGGAATTGGTATCAGATTGATACTAGTGTGGTGGGATCGATACTTTTTACGTAGTTTCTCTTTTATATGTCCAACAAATTAAATATATGTACTTATATTTTTAAATCGAGTTTTAAAACAGTGACAATGGTAGTAAGCATTTCAATCAAAGGTGTTAGTTTATGGAAACAAACTTGACAGTGGAACAAAACAATGTACCGTATTTTCCGGACCATAGGGAGCATCGAATTATAAGGTGCACTGCCGATGAGCGGGTCTAGTCAGGTTTATTTTCATACAAAATGCGCATTAAAGGGGTCATATAATGATTTTTTTCTAAATTGAAAACATTTCCTTGTGGTTTACATAACATGTAGCAGGTACCAGAAGGTAAGAAAAGTTGCTTTTGCATAATATTGTGAGACAAAACGCCAGACGATATGTCCTACCTTATACACACACCATAATAATACTCCTATGTTGAAGCACAGTACAATCCATCAAGCGGTGTGGCTTCATAGCTTACCTAAGTCGTACTGAAACATTTTGATAGATTTTTGAGCGCCGTGTGTATTGAGTCATATTGCAGTCTACACATATCTCTTATGTGTGACTGCCATCTACTGATCACACGTATCATTACACCATGTACCAAATAAAATACCTTCGAGGTCGGTAAGCACAACCAAAATTACTCCGTACATTAGGCGCACCGGGCTATAAGGCGCACTGACGACTTTTGAGAAAATTAAAGGATTTTAAGTGCGCCTTATAGTCTGAAAAAAGACGGTACATCTCTTTGTGTATTAAAAAAAAAACTGTGAGAATCATGATAATGAAACTTTGAGTGAACTGATGTTTTTATTTATTTATTGTTTATTCTTTTCTTTGTGATGAAATAGCCTTAATAGTCTTCTGAGTTGAAGACCAGACAATGTTGTATTGGTGCGAATAGGGGGCATATGTAAATGTATACTTCTTTCTGCTCCTTTTCATTCATGATTTATTTTAATGCGTGTATATTAGGGGTGTAACGGTACGGGTATTTTATCGAACCGTTTCGGTACGGGGGTTCTGGTTCGGTGCGGAGGTGTACCGAATGAGTTTCCACACGGACATATTAAGTAGCATACTGCACGTTGTGTAAACAATACTCAAAATGCCGGACACCTGAGGCATCTAAGAACCCCCGCCCCGACAGCCCCGCAAAAGAGGACACGCCCGGCGAAAAGAGGACGCACGGCCAGTCTATCCCAGCCCGTCAGCAAAAGAGGACATGTCCGGCGAAACCGATCCGGGCCAGGTCCTGACCACACGTCCTCCCCCCACCGGACATGCCCTCCCCCGCGGGGCCGCCCGGGCGGTGCCCCCCAAACACCCCAAATGTCCGGCACCCCGAGCTATGGTTGCGTGTATTAACAATGTACGTTCAGAGTTAAGAAGGTTAAAAACAAAACAAATTGCGCGCGCAGCAGCATTGGTGAGAGAGGGGCAGAGACAGAGAGAGAGAGAGAGTTATGATAAACGCGCATGCGTCGCCAGGCTCTGCTTTTTATCCATAGATTTATCACATTTAATTTTTTATTATCTATAGCAGGGTTGTCAAAAGTGTGCCCCGGAGGCCATTTGCGGCCCACAGCTAATGTTTTAAAGGCCCACGGCACATTCTAAAAATACTATTAAAATAAAGAAAAACATAACAAAAGTGAAATAAAAAAGCTTAAAGGTGAAATGTAATTTAGAAAAAGTTGCAATGTTGACTAATAAAACAAAGCTGTTTTTTTCTTTCTTTCAAACTGTCATTGCTCAAAACATAATATTGAATCAAAATCAATGTTATTATGAATTATTGACCTATACAAGGTCCCGATTACTTCACATCAAATATTCCACTAAGAAAAATATTTTTGGTGGAAGATTTTGCAAATTTGGTAAATAAATAACCCAAAAATATATATTTTGTTATTTTCTTACTGTACCGAAAATGAACCGAACCGTGACCTCTAAACCGAGGTACGTACCGAACCGACATTTTTGTGTACCGTTACACCCCTAGTGTATATGTATATATATATATATATATATATATATATATATATATATATATATATATATACACCGTATTTGAGTATAAGTCGCTCCGGAGTATAAGTCGCACCGACCGAAAATGCATAAAAAAGAATTAAAAAAACATATATAAGTCGCTCCGGAGTATAAGTCGCACCGGCCGAAAATGCATAATAAAGAAGAAAAACAAAATGGCTCCTACAAAACGATCCGGTTCATAAAAAGACGCAATCTCTCCATCCGCACACGGATTACTACCGTATTTCACAGCAACTGAACCGCACTGTGGAACGGGAGCACGTACGGTGAATATTTTTCGGAGTATAACTCGCTCCGGAGTACAAGTCGCATCGGCCAAAAATGCATAATAAAGAGGAAAAAAACATATATAAGTCGCACTGGAGTATAAGTCGCATTTTTGGGGGAAATGTATTTGATAAAAGCCAACACCAAGAATAGACATTTGAAAGGCAATTTAAAATAAATAAAAAATAGTGAACAACAGGCTGAATAAGTGTACGTTATATGAGGCATAAATAACCAACTGAGAACGTGCCTGGTATGTTAACG
>NC_084574.2:9670000-9810000 GCF_033978685.3 Nerophis lumbriciformis | reverse complement strand
CAAGTTTATAGCTGGTTTTTGCATCGAAGACAATTTTTTTGTAACTTTTACTAAAAAAATCAAACAGAATATAATCATGCAAAACCTCAGCAAATCCCAGCAGGCACAATACATTCATACGTTGATTATATATACATGTCCTGACTTTGAAACAGTGTTGCAAAAGAGTTGTATGTGTAAATTGAGACAACATTGGTGCCTATCAATCAATCAAAGTTGACTTATATAGTAGTCCTTAATCACAAAAGTCTCAAAAGGGCAGCACAAGCTATGACAACATCCTCGGTTCAGATCCCACATCAGGGCAAGAAAAAAACTAAGCCCAATGGGATACAATGAGAAACCTTGGAAGGGACCGCAGAAGTAGTGATCCCCCCCCCTGGGTGACCAGTACGATGGCCTAACATTGGATCCACGTTGGTTGGAACATGACCAAAATTCAATGGTCAAATCAATCTGACACCGAATAAACCAAATCAACCAAGTTTGGAAGAAGGCAAGATTGTTTTATAAATATCTTTGCCATAATTCCATGGTTTGATTTCACATTTTTGGGGCTTATGGGGATCCCAAATAAACAAAAACAGGTAAGAAAAGTTGGTTTTGCATAATAGTACCCCTTTAGGATTAACAGCAAGCTCTGACATTTAATGCAATAAAACATCCTATGGACTTTATTTTAATAGTGTATTCATGATATTGACATACATCATCACCCTCTGTTAGGCAAAATGATAAGTAATCTGCAAACCTTTACAAATGTCACAAGCCATCACTCAAATTTTAAAAGTCCAGTTGTTTTCAGTGAATTATTCTTCTGTGGTCGGCATAAATACGTCCTCTGAAATGGCCCAGATTTGGTTAAAAATAGTCAAGTACTAACTGTTTCATTGTGAGGCCTCCATCCCAATACAGACTACGGGGACGACGACAGGAAGGCTTTTAGTAGCAAGTCGGAGGCCAGGCCAGGGGAGATGTCCCCTCTTCTGACCCTCTGTTCCAGGTGGGGCAGAGCCTCCCTGACGCTGGGGTGATGCTGGAAATGGGCAAGCACGTTCTCCTGGATCAAGCTCCACATCCAGACCTTCTGCTGGGCTCTCCGCCGGACTTGCAATTCCCCACTGGCCAACATGGCTTCCCGGTAAGACTCCATCCTGGCCCAGACCTCTGGGATGCCCTCCCCGCTGTGCGAAGAAGCCCGCACGACCTGAAGGGCAGGGTTGCGGGATTGCATGTGTGAATTGAATGGTGTCTAATACTGCGGAATGCTGGCGGACGCCGGTCGGTGAACGTGACATACACTAAGAAAACTGCGGCCATCCGTTATTTGAGTTATCAAGTAATCTATCGATTATTTTGCTCATTTAATCGAGTAAAAGGTTGAAACAGACTTTTTTAGAAAAAAAATTGTTGAAATAAACACCCAGTTTTCTGTTTGCTATAACCTTCATCCTTTGTGTGTATATATATACAGTGTTTCCCACAGGGCAGGCATCTATTTGTGGTGGTGTGGTTAGGGAGTGGCGGCGGCAGCGGCGATAACCAAGAAGAACGCGGAGTTGGAATATAATTACAACACTTTATGTACATATTTATATACAGATTTGAACAATTAGTTATTCACTGAAATATATTTATTAATTGTGGTTCTTACAAAAAATATATCTTATAAAATATAAAAGCTAAAATGTCTCTTAAAGCTCTGCCCCTTTAATTAGTGCATACTAAATAATTTATCTTTAGCCTACTACTACAACCATATTATTTACCAGCAACATGAAGTGAAACAGAGGCAGAGGTGTATGTTTTGTCGTGGTCCTCTCTATAAGGCACATAAGAATATAAATTAGGACCCTTTTCATGAGAAAAGTGCATTTCTGATCTGACCCTGCTTTATTTTTCAGTGTTTGCTGAGTCTCACCTGTTCCCTCCGCCCTAATTTTTCTACTTGCCCGACTTCTCAAATCTACTTGCCCCAATATTTTTACTTATCCTGCCTAGGTTTTTTTCTGGCTGTGTAGTGCTCATTACTAAAATCCTTCCCGTTGACTATTTACAACACTACACAGTATTTATTATTATTATTAACTATAATTACATTTAAATGGCATTACATACATGTAAAATTAAATGCTATTTCACATTATTTGACCAGTAGCAGTTACACCCATCTGAACAGGTCAGCCACCTGTTTAAAGCCCGATCACAGTTGAAATCTTGAAATGAAGGGCCTTTAATGGCCAAAACATTAACCTGGACAACATTTTAACAGCTGGTTGGCTCAGATTTTATTCTTTTCATTGCATTCACATGCTGCAGTGGACAGTGGACATTTTAGCTTGAGTATTAATGTAGTATCTGAAGCACAGTCTCCACGTGTGTTTATTGACAACAGGGTTATAACCTGGACACGTTAGCTCGTCGGTATGAAAACAGGCGACTGTTACTACGTGCGTCTGCCCCGGACCCCGAGTCAAACAGCGGCGGTGTTAATGAAGCAGCGTCAGGCTGCTCACCGTCAGTGAAACACTCGGTGAAATCGCGGATTAACGTTAAATATATGACGAGCCGCGAGCGATGCAGCTATAACCTATCTACCTATAACCTATATTACCCTCGTATTTTGATCCCGTCCGTCCGTCCGTCCGTCCGTCCGTCCGTCCGTCTTCGTCTTCTTCTTCTGGCCCACCAGGTGAATTAAGTGCTATTGGCGGAGTTACAATGCATAGTAGGCTACCGCCACCTACTGCACCGGAGTTGTAACTACAAGGTACATTCACAGACAGAGTCCCATTGCTTTTATGAGCGGTCGAGCGAGTCAAAAGCCGAAAAATCCATTTGTGGCGGACGTAATTCTTTCGTGGCGGGCCGCCACAAATAAATGAATGTGTGGGAAACACTGATATACACACACACACACACACACACACACACTGTTATAAGTACACTTCTGCATTACAAGGTATTTTTATTAACGAACAACAAAGAACAACTATATTTACACTGTTTTTTAGTCAGTAACATAAAATATTTAAATCAATATGCCTGAAAAAAACTAAAATAACCTCAAATAATAAATTCTAATTGATCAGCAAAATTAACTTAGGAGCACAATATTTAGAAAATTTTAACCTACGAAACAAAATTAATGCCACAATTTATGCAGATTTTTTTGTATGAATCAAAATGAGGAAGTTATGATTAATGACTACATCAAGCACATTTTGCAGTGCACAATTTTTCAAAGCGCCGTTTGACGCATGATTCTGACAAAGCCTTTTTCCTGGGGTAACATTGCATCCCGCCCCACTATTTGAGAAGGGCTGCAGTAAATGGACAAAAACACCACTTTTTTTTATAGTTAAATTCTAGCGAATGAGCTACCAGTTTTTCTTACAGTAAAATCTACTGACTGTTGTTACTGTGCACCTTTAGCGACATAAAGCATATACTGGAAAATGATGCATATTTCAGAAGCACAACTAGACAAAAAGGATCAAACACCATAGAAGTACCACTATTAAGTACCATCATGACTTTTATAGTTTGTTTTATTGCTGGACAACACTGTATCAAACTCATTAAGTTCAGGTAGAATGGCTGGGTTAGGGTAGGTTAAGCATTATGGGTTGGGAGGCTGAGTCAAACAGGTCTGGTGGGTCAGGGGTGTTTAGTTAGCAGGGACTTTGGTGGACTAGATAAGAAGGTTGGGTTGGGGAAGAAGGCGGGGTAAAGTGGGGAAGGTGTGTTGTAGAGTGGATTTGAGCGGAGGTTAAAATTGCGCAACATGGGGGGATTAGGGATGTCACGCTAGGGCTGGGTGATGTATGGAATATACTAGTTATATCGCGGGTTTGTCTCTGTGCGATATAGAAAATGACTATATCGTGATATTCGAGTATACGTTCTCACGCAGTTGCTTTTAGCTGCGGGCATTACACTGCAGGCTTTTCTCACTCTTTCGTGTATCTCCTTCGCACAGAGACATAAAACAAGCGCACCTTCTTACATACGTCACATACTTGTCATACGCCTTCACGGAGCAGAGAGGTAGCGGAATGGGTAACATTAGCTCTGATGCTAGTGGAGCGGTGCGAGTGCTAATACGAGAAACAGGCATGTGATTTGACCACAATGAAAAAGACTGAAAACATTTCTGGGGGTCTGGGGGACGAAGGCCCCCAGCCAAGTCCAGGGCTGCTGGTTTTTCACCAATTTAACATGCTAAAATTAACAAAGACAGCACCATTTGAAGAAAATATTTTAGTGTTTAAAGACATGAAAACATCATTAATAGAACATATCTTGCTTCAAGTTGTTTCATATGTTTTTGGCGTTTCGCATGTACTTCCAAAGCCTTGAAACCTCGTGATCCATAGTCAATATTATCATGACACCACGTGCACAAAACCTTTCCGGGACGATCGATTTTCCGAATAAAATCACAGAACAAAGTCGTAACTTCCTTCTTCCCAACAGTATCAGTGATTTCCCTTTCCATCCAGTCCCATCGAAACTTATTTTTGACATGTTTATCAATTTCTTTTACTCGTAAAGCGTCCTTTCTCTCGTGTACCGACATCGTTTACATATGGAAAATGGCGGTAATAACCATAATGAATGATGACGTTATTAACGTCATCATTCATAACAGATGTCCTGATTGGTCACAAGGAACATATCGACCAATCAACTACGGCGTAATATAAACTACGTCTCGAATCTTGATTCAGGGTCGGGAAAAAAAACGGAAAAACGGGAGATAATTTTTTTTCTTCCCGAGATTAAAAAAGACGGAATTCCGACTTTAGACGGAAAAATCACATGACTGGAGAAAGAAGGTGCGAATCTAGTAAAAAATGGAGGAAGAATTAATTCCCAAGAAAAACAGCACGGGGTGCATCGTCTGGCGGTGGTTTGGCTTCAAGCGGGAAGATGTTGAACAGACAACCGTAATATGTCAAGTAAAAGCGTTGCTACAAAAAGTAGCATTACTACTAATTCGTAGCATCATTTGAAAAGTCACCCGCTAGATAATGAGGAGTGCTTGAAACTCCACGTGTCAACATCTCCGGCCGGTGCCACACCAACAAAATGCCCAAGCAACCATTTCCACATCAACACCGTATGAAACAAATAGTCAACTCCAGAAGGAGATAACGTCCGCAGGAACCTACCACATAGCGAAGGACATACACTATTTGATTTCCTATTATGCAGCTCATTTTTATTTGACACTTTTTGAAATATCTAGTGTGATATAATGCACAAAAGTGCACTTTATTTGTTTTAAACTATTGTAGTGGCGTTCTGTACAAAAAGTGCACTTTAACTTAGTGTTTTGATATGTCATCTTAGTGACATCATGCACAAAAGTGCACTAATAGCGTGTTTTAAAATGTCTCTGACAATCGTGCACTTTCTGTTTTGGAAATGACATGAATGTTTGTGCCACTGCTTAATAACTGTTTAATAAATACACTTTTGCTAAATTGACTTAGTTGTGATTTCCCTTTCTGCATGGAAGTTTAAAATGACCATATATTCATGCAGTATGAACAAGAATGTTTTAATGTAAAACACATAGAATCATCACACTGCTATTAAAAGTATATCATATATAACTATAACAATAACTATCATATATGCATCAAGTAAGGCAAAATATGGAGATATGTATCGTGACATGGCCTAAAAATATCGAGATATTAATAAAAGGCCATATCGCCCAGCCCTAGTCACTCTATGAACATTTCTTAACAGGGTTATTGTGACCAAAATGATCAGTTATTATTATTGCAGTATTTTTAAATGTGCTCAACATTTTCAAAATGTTCTTATACTTAAATCTTTTAACCAAGTTTTATTTAAAAAACAACAACTACTGTGCATGCGTCAGCGCTGCTGTGACTCCGTTTCCAGGAAGTAAGCAGTGTTGCCTGAAATGCATTAATAAATGACGGTTTTACAGTAATTAAAAATTTAAATGGTATTACTAATCGGCGGGAATTTTTCCACGGTTTATCATCCCCCTAGGGGGGGATGTTAGGTCAGGCAGGGGTGGTAAAATGAAAAGGGGGATCTGGGTTGAATGGCATTGGTGGGCTGGGTTAATTGACAGGGATTTGGGGGTTGGGGATGGGATCTCACTAACCTTGGGGTTCCATGACCTGGACTGCCTCCTGAGTAGCTTCAGAGCACTTGTGTATTCAGTCTGGATCCTCCTGGCTGGCGCAACCAGATCCCCATCCGACTTTGTCACCACCACCAGGTCAGCCCTCTCAATGATGCCCCTCTTGATACCCTGAAGACAAGATGGATATTTTTCATTCTTACTGTAGATCAGACCTTCTCAAATAGTGGGGCGGGGCCCCCCCCAAACCCCGACCTCTGGGAACATGCTTTATTTTGTTGTACCAGAATATCATGAAGCATATGTTTCACTTGGCTTCACTGTAACCACGGTGGGAGACGAGGACAGTGTTAATACGCTCACAATCCTGTGCAGAGGTATAGTTATAACAATTTTAAAGCCAAATTATACTATTTATTGTCACGGTGGAGAGTTGGGGGGGCGCAAAATATTTTCTTCTTCCAAGGGGGCGCGTAACAGAAAATATTTGTTTAACTAATAAATGATTAACTGCACTAAAAAATAAAACATAAAAATGTTTATCCTAGCATCATTCAGCAACACAATTAAGACATACTTGCCAACCTTGTGACCTCTGATTTCGGGAGCTGGGGGGTTGGGGGGCGTGGTCAGGGGTGGGACGGGGCGTGGTTGAGGGCACCCCAAACCATCACCCAACCATGCAAATTTTGCATTTCCTTTGGAAATCGAGGTCCCAGAGTCTGGAGGAAGACAGGAGAGGCACAGGATCCCCGTTGCCTGAAGTCTAGTGTAAAGTTTCCACCATCAGTGATGGTTTGGGGTGCCATGTCATCTGCTGGTGTCGTTCCACTCTGTTTCCTGAGATCCAGGGTCAACGCAGCCGTCTACCAGCAAGTTTTAGAGCACTTCATGCTTCCTGCTGCTGACCTGCTCTATGGAGATGGAGATTTCAAGTTCCAACAAGACTTGGCGCCTGCACAAAGCGCAAAATCTACCCGTGCATGGTTTACGGACCATGGTATTTCTGTTCTAAATTGGCCCGCCAACTCCCCTGACCTTAGCCCCATAGAAAATCTGTGGGGTATTGTGAAAAGGAAGATGCAGAATGCCAGACCTAAAAACGCAGAAGAGTTGAAGGCCACTATCAGAGCAACCTGGGCTCTCATAACACCTGAGCAGTGCCAGAAACTCATCGACTCCATGCCACGCCGCATTAACGCAGTAATTGAGGCAAAAGGAGCTCCAACCAAGTATTGAGTATTGTACATGCTCATATTTTTCATTTTCATACTTTTCAGTTGGCCAACATTTCTAAAAATCCCTTTTTTGTATTAGCCTTAAGTAATATTCTAATTTTGTGACACACGGAATTTTGGATTTTCATTTGTTGCCACTTCAAATTATCAAAATTAAATGAAATAAACATTTGAATGCATCAGTCTGTGTGCAATGAATAAATATAATGTACAAGTTACACCTTTTGAATGCAATTACTGAAATAAATCAAGTTTTTCAAAATATTCTAATTTACTGGCTTTTACCTGTACATGTATATATATATATATATATATATATATATATATATATATATATATATATATATATATATATATATATATATATATATACATATATATATATATATATATATATATACATCCTGAAAATATGCAAACAAAACTGTGTTTAGATAATTGATACTTCAAACTTGCATAAATAAATCTTAAGGAATAAAACATAACTTGGCTTCTGAGAGCTTCAAAATGTAATTAATAAAATGCTAACGTTGTTGATAAACAAGCAATTATTTTAATGAATAAATATGGTCATTTTAAATGAATTAATATGATCATTTAAAATTAATTATTTCAAATATGTTTATTTTAATGTATAATTCTATGGCTGGATGTAATGAGTCAGAAAAAATAAAAATAAAAATACAATTAATTTTGATGTTTTTAGCAAAATATAGTAAAAATGTATTTAATTTTTTTTTTTAATTAATAAATATATTTATTTTTAGGTAAGATAAACATAATAATACAATTTATCTCTAGTATGGATGATTTAGTTCTTGTCACCCTGTTGTCCTCCCGTCATTAAAAAAAAGGCTGTCCTCACTCAGGTCCGCATGCCCCCTCCAGCTCCGGCTGAAAATCGGGAGATTTTCGGGAGAATATTTGTCCCGGGAGGTTTTCGGGAGAGGTGCTGAATTTCGGGAGTCTCCCGGAAAATTCGGGAGGGTTGGCAAGTATGAATTAAGATCAAGTCATCCAATGATTTGCTTTGTTTTCAGACCTGCAGTTCGTCGCCCCCTGCTGGGGGAATCAGCAACACAAACATGTCCACCATGTCCGCCACTGCAAACTCTGACTGGCCCACACCTGAAAACAAACAGCTTTGATTAAGACCCTCAAAATATAGTATTGATTTTGCTATGACAGAGGATGTCCAGCATGTCCTACCCACAGTCTCCACAAGGACAACATCATATCCAGCCCCCTCGCAGAGAACGATAGCTTCGTTGGTCGTCCTGGTAACGCCGCCGAGCGTCCCGGAGGTCGGCGACGGCCTGATGAAGGCGTCCATGTCCCGGGAGAGTTCCGTCATGCGGGTCTTGTCACCCATCAGCGAGCCTACAACGAGAAAGGTTCATCAAGACTCACCCTAACAGACATAAAACTGTTTTTGCGCCATCTTCGGCGGCGGAGATCCTACCTCCCGTCGTGCAGGAGGACGGGTCGACGGCCAGCACTGACACTTTATGCCCACGTCCAGTCAGCATCTTCCCCACCACCTCGATGAAGGAGGACTTCCCTGCCCCTGGAGGACCGGAGAGACCTAGCAAACATGAAACAAAAGAGTATATCCAGTATATGTAATGCAGTAAAGCCTTATTTATCGCTGTTATTTATTTCTCTGTCTGAGACCGTCCATCCATCCATTCATCCATCCATCCATCCATCTTCTTCCGCTTATCCGAGGTCGGGTCGCGGGGGCAGCAGCCTAAGCAGGGAAGCCCAGACTTTCCTCTCCCCAGCCACTTCGTCCAGCTCTTCCCGGGGGATCCCGAGGCGTTCCCAGGCCAGCCGGGAGACATAGTCTTCCCAACGTGTCCTGGGTCTTCCCCGTGGCCTCCTACCGGTTGGACGTGCCCTAAACACCTCCCTAGGGAGGCGTTCAAGTGGTATCCTGACCAGATGCCCGAACCACCTCATCTGGCTCCTCTCGATGTGGAGGAGCAGCGGCTTTACTTTGAGCTCCCCCCGGATGACAGAGCTTCTCACCCTATCTCTAAGAGAGAGGAGCCCCGCCACCCGGCGGAGGAAACTCATTTCGGCCGCTTGTACCCGTGATCTTGTCCTTTCGGTCATGACCCAAAGCTCATGACCATAGGTGAGGATGGGAACGTAGATCGACCGGTAAATTGAGAGCTTTGCCTTCCGGCTCAGCTCCTTCTTCACCACAACGGATCGATACAGCGTCCGCATTACTGAAGATGCCGCACCGATCCGCCTGTTGATCTCACGATCCACTCTTCCCCCACTCGTGAACAAGACTCCTAGGTACTTGAACTCCTCCACTTGGGGAAGGGTCTCCTCCCCAACCCGGAGATGGCACTCCACCCTTTTCCGGGCGAGAACCATGCACTCGGACTTGGAGGTGCTGATTCTCATCCCAGTCGCTTCACACTCAGCTGCGAACCGATCCAGTGAGAGCTGAAGATCCTGGCCAGATGAAGCCATCAGGACCACATCATCCGCAAAAAGCGGATTTACCACGGTCTGAGACCGTGGTAAATCAATTTCCGGCGAAGTAGAAATTATTAATTGTATTATCATTACTCTATTATATTCTTAGCTAAAGCATAACAATATTATAAACTAGGGGTGTAACGGAACACAACAATTTTGGTTCGGTACGTACCTCAGTTTAAAGGTCACGGTTCGGTTCATTTTCGTAAGATAACAAAAAAATATAAATTTTGGGGTTATTTATTTACCAAATGTGCAAAATCTTCCACCAAAAATATTTTTCTTAGTGGAATATTTGATGTGAAGTAATGGGAACCTTGGATAGGTCAATAATTCATAATAACATTGATTTTGATTCAATATTATGTTTTGAGCAATGACAGTTTGAAAGAAAAAAAAAACAGCTTTGTTTTATTAGTCAACATTGCAACTTTTTCTAAATTACATTTAACCTTTAAGCTTTTTTATTTCACTTTTGATATGTTTTTGTTTATTTTAATAGTATTTTTAGAATGTGCCGTGGGCCTTTAAAACATTAGCTGTGGGCCGCAAATAGCCTCCTGGGCACACTTTTGACACCCCTGCTATAGATAATAAAAAAATAAATCTGCTAAATCTATGGATAAAAAGCAGAGCCTGGCAACGCATGCGCGTTTATCATAACTCTCTCTCTCTCTCTGTCTCTGCCCCTCCCTCACCAATGCTGCTGCGCGCACAATTTGTTTTGTTTTTAACCCCTTCTTAACCCTGAACGTACATTGAAAATACACGCAACCCTAACTCAAAATGCCGGACATTTGAGGCATTTAAGAAACTCCGCCCTGACAGCTCCGCAAAAGAGGACATGTCCGGTGAAAAGAGGACGTATGGTCAGTCTATCGTAGCCCGTTAGCTGCTAGCATGCCATGTGTTGTGCCTCGGTGTGCATTGTTTACACAACGTGCGTTACGCTACTTAATATGTCCGTGTGGAAACTCGTTCGGTACACCTCCGAACCGAACCAGAACCCCCGTACCGAAACGGTTCAATACAAATACACGTAGCGTTACACCCTTATTATAAACACATTTTCTAAATTATGAGAGTCCTCTTGACATGAAGTAACACCCATACAGTCACCTTTGCACTCGTAAAGGCTGGACTGGATGCTACTTGAGACTGAGCCAATCAGTGACCACGATACTGAACATTGACCTCTGATCAGTGTTGGGACTAACGCGTTACAAAGTAACGCGTTACTGTAACGCCGTTAGTTTCGGCGGTAACTAGTAATCTAACGCGTTATTTTTTATATTCAGTAACTCAGTTACCGTTACTACATGATGCGTTACTGCGTTATTTTACGTTATTTTTCATGTAGTATTGGATAGAAACAGAAGATCTGAGTGTGTTTTATTGCAGCGGTGGAAAAGAAAAGGCGTGCTTTGTGTGGGTGGGGGCGGGGGAGACTACCATACCGCAGTTGAGGAGCGCAAGGGAGACGTTCCTCCAGGGCCTATGTACGTCTTCGGGGCTAACAACCTTCACTTTACCCGGCAGTGGGTCTTTACAGCTGAGGGTGAATGACAAGACGGGCGGTTTGTTGCAACTTTGTGACTTTATTGGACGCAGCCATCCACCAAGCTAGAGCACCTGCACTCACTCACTGTCGCCGCTCGCTCACCTCTCTCGCCCACTCACTCACTGACGTCACTCACCTCACACGCTGTCATATCTTAAAGGGCCACACACACACACACGCACACACACCCACACACGCGACTCTCATAACAACTAACAAGACATCATGGCAAAGCCAGAAGTCGAGTTTTTTTAACATGGAGATATTCTCAATACTTTTCTTTTGTCGAGCACAAAGAAAATAACATTTTAGTTAAATGTAAGTTGTGTCTTGGATCAAAGATCCTATCTACTTAAAGTTAAAGTTAAAGTGCCATTATGTTGCAGCTATTTAAAATAGTTTTGTCAATTTGTTCTGGCCTGAAATAAATTGGCCTTTGAAACATATCTTTGTCTTTGTGTGTTGTATGTAGACCACATTGCTTTCTGAGTTCAGCAGAGGTGGGTAGAGTAGCCAGAAATTGTACTCAAGTAAGAGTACTGTTACTTTAGAGATTTATTACTCAAGTAAAAGTAATGAGTAGTCACCCAAATATTTACTTGAGTAAAAGTAAAAAGTATGTTGTGAAAAAACTACTCAAGTACTGAGTAACTGATGAGTAACATACACACACACACACATCATATATATATATATATATATATATATATATATATATATATATATATATATATATATATATATACACATACATTGATATATACAGTATATCATTTATATTTATTTATTTTGCCGTTTTTGTTTACATGTTAAAGGTGTTTTAATGAATATACATGCATGTTTAACATATAGATTCCTTTCTTTCATGTTGACAGGAATATAAGTTGGTGTATTACCTGATTCTGATGACTTGCATTGATTGTAATCAGACAGCAGTGCTTAACGTCCACGTTTTCAAATGCAGGAGAAAAAAAGTTCCTCCTTTCTGTCTAATACCACATGAAAGTGGTTGGTTTTTGGTATCTTATATGTCCAGCTTCCATATTCGTTTTCACACACTTTACAAGAAATACATTGGCGGCAAATTCCGTAGCTTGCTAGCTTGTTTGCGCTGGCTTCCGGAGACTCTTATTTTGAAAGCGCAGGTGCGATGGAGCGGCACTTTTATTGTGAAGACAGGAACTGTGCAGTCAGTCTTTAGGCTTTTGACGGGATGTACGTTTGAAATAAAAAAAAGTGTCTTTTTTCCTTCACACTTTTGATTGATTGATTGAAACTTGTATTAGTAGATTGCACAGTACAGTACATATTCCGTACAATTGACCACTAAATGGTAACACCCCAATAAGTTTTTCAACTTGTTTAAGTCAGGTCATGTGACCGCCTGGCTCTGTTTGATTGGTCCAAAGTTCACCAGTGACTGAATCTGATTGGTGGAACGGAGTCAAACGTCACTAGTGACTGCATTTTATTGGTGGAACGGAGTGAAACGTCACCAGTAACGCAGGCACTTTGAAGGTCTGTCTGACAGACCAAAACAAACAAAGCGTGCATTAACAGATCGATAAAAATTAGTAGCGAGTAGCGAGCTGAATGTAGATAAAAGTAGCGGAGTAAAAGTAGCGTTTCTTCTGAAGTACAATTTATCCCAAAAGTTACTCAAGTAGATGTAACGGAGTAAATGTAGCGTGTTACTACCCACCTCTGGAGTTCAGTGATGCAAATGCATGTCAAGTTGATCAACAGATTGTATTATTCTCCTGTGCAATAACAGTGCTAAAATGAAGGCTAAAAGGGCATTAATGGGAGCCTTAAAAAAAAGGGGAAAAAATAAGTAACTAAATAGTTACTTTTCACAGTAACGCATTACTTTTTGGTGTAAGTAACTGAGTTAGTAACTGAGTTACTTTTGAAATAAAGTAACTAGTAACTGTAACTAGTTACTGGTTTTCAGTAACTAACCCAACACTGCCTCTGATTACTTTGGCTTTATCTAGTGGACAATACTACTGTATTATTAATATTGTTAATTCATTTAGCTATTTTTACGATTGAAAATGCTTAATTTAGGCCACAAATACATAGAATATGCTTTAAAAGATCTGCGATGTAGTGAAGCCGCAAAACTTCCAAAGGCGACATGTCAACAGACTCTATAGCAAATATATTTCAAAGAGTGGAATTTTAAAACATTTTTCCTCGTAGGAAATAACGGAAATTCCATTCAATTAAAATTACACCACCTGTAAGCAATGTTCCCTCTAATTGTTCATGTGTATGAGCAAACACAAAAACTCCCTGAGCATTCAGTGGAGCACATGTGAGCAACATCACACGTGGCAATACCAGCAGCACACCTGTCTCAAACCAATCTTTTATAATAACACTCAAATGAGAGGAGTCATTTTCATGAGATTATTTTGTAATATTAGTGATTTGGCCCACTTATAATGAACATAAAAGAAATCTTGTTTTTCATAAGCTATGGATTAGTATTGTACAATATGTCTGGGTGGGGGTCCTGCTTTGGAAATCATTTGTACCCCTTTCAGAGATCACATTTAGTTCCCCTTAAACATCCTCATGTTGCACAATGAAATGTAAGCATAGGATGAAGTGTGCATTCCTGTAACTTTCTCTAGTAACAGTATTCCATGATTAATATCGATAAATGAACAATTAATAATAAATGACAGTAGAATAAGCACACGTATGACTGAGGAGTCATAGTGTAACTTTGTGTGGTGTTTGAGTTGTCCGACTTTTTGTGTGGCCATAAACGCACCAGTGGCTTAGTGGTATGCGTGTTGGTGACAGATGACAAGTTGCTTTTGGCCTGGTTTGTACGGCAGAAAATGATTAGTTTTTCGAGATAGAAGTTTTTTACTCATGTTTTTGGTGTGGTTATGGCCGAATATAAACAGTTTTGCTCAATAAAGTGATCGATATAATTCCTGGCCTCGAAGCATCTCGATAGACCAGGGGTGCTCATTACGTCGATCGCGATCTACCGGTCGATCTCGGAGGGTGTGTCAGTCGATCACCAGCCAGGCATTAAAAAAATAGTCCTAAAAATGAGCGATCATAAATCTTCACTATGACGTCACTTTCGTCACTTGATTGACATTCACGGCACCCGAGGGTCTTCTGAGATGACGCTGGCTGCTGCCAGCTCATTAAAATTACCGACTGGAAGGCGAGAAACACTTTATTTCAACAGACTCTGGCGCCGTACCTGTCATCAAAACTCCAAAGACCGACTGCACAGTTGCACAATAAAAGCTCTGCTTCATCCTGCCTGAGCTACCAAAATAAGAGTCTCAGAAAGCTGGCGTGCACAAGCTAGCAAGCTACGGAGTTTGCCGACAATGTATTTCTTGTAAAGTGTATACAAAGGAGTACGGAAGCTGGACAAATAAGATGCCAAAAACCAACCACTTTCATGTGGTATTGGACAGAAAGGAGGACTTTTTTTCTCCTCCATTCGAAAATGCGGACGTTATCATCACCACTGTCTGATTCCAATCAATGCAAGTCATCACAATCAGGTAATACACCAACTTATAATCTTGTCTTCATGAAAGAAAGGAATCTATATGTGTTAAACATGCTTGTATGATCTTTAACCACCTTTAACTTGTTAACAATATTAACTATGTGTTAAACATGCTTGTATTATCTTTAACCACCTTTAAGTTGTTAACAATATTAACTATATGTGTTAAACATGCTTGTATTATCTTTAACCACCTTTAAGTTGTTAACAATATTAACTATGTGTTAAACATGCTTGTTTTATCTTTAACCACCTTTAAGTTGTTAAAAATATTAACTATTTGTGTTAAATATGCTTGTATTATGTTTAACCACCTTTAACTTGTTAACAATATTAACTATATGTGTTAAACATGCTTGCATTATCTTTAAACACATTTAACTTGTTAACAATATTAACTATATGTATTAAACATACTTGTATTATCATTAAACACCTTTAATGTATTAACAATATTAACTATATGTGTTAAACATGCTTGCATTATCATTAAACACCTTTAACTTGTTAACAAAAACATATATTTCATAAATAAGTAAATATAAATTATATATATGAATGAGGTAGATCCCCACGACTTGATCAATTGAAAAGTAGCTCGCCTGCAGAAAAAGTGTGAGCACCCCTGTGATAGACGTTACAATAATTGAACGACGTTCAATTGAACGGTGTTGACGAACACCGTTAGGGCCACTTGTTGTCACTGTCACTCAGAGTTGCATTGCAAAATTATACAGAATAAATGTGTTGATTTTGTTTAGAATTCAGATAGGATTTGATTTGGTGCGCTGCATATATTTGCTATGCGCAGAGGACGCTTGAGCAGTGCGCAATTGCGCAGGCGTGCACCTTAGAGGGAACGTTGCCTGTAAGGCGTTTGTAGCATTATGTGAAAAACAATATTAATATAGGGTTCGAAAGAGGCATGTTTACATGTCTGTATTATGATAAAGCACAACAAACTGGATTAAAATGGATTGTACAAAAGAAAAACATTTTGGGACTGTACCGAAACAAACCGGACACTGTTCCAAGGACTAGCCACCTTAAAACAATAGTAAAATTGGTGGAACAGATCCAAATGACCACGTCTAACTGACAAGATTTGAGCAAGCTGCCGAACGCGTCCTGTATCTCGATCGTCAACAGAGTCAGTTTATTTAAACAGGCCAAACATTTCAGAATGCCAAAGGCTCACGGACAAACCAAAATTGGATGTGTTCAAACCCTTGGAATTTTACATCAGAAAGAGAAGACTGTCGTCCTTCCAGAGATAAGTCAACAGGACTTGTCACAGTGATGAAATTGGTTTCAAACTAAAATTATTTCAAGTCTAAAATACACTGCGCATTAATGTGGGAAATAGTTAAAGTATTCTCAGTTGTTGATCTATGAAGAGGGGTATTACTTTTTTCCCAAATACTATACATTGTTCGTAAGCCGCAGGTAGCGTAGTAGCTAATGCTAACAGCCTATTAAATGCTACATCTGCGGTCCCCTCCAAGGTTTCTCATTGTCCCATTGGGTTGAGTTTTTCCTTGCCCTGATGTGGGATCTGAGCCGAGGATGTCGTCGTGGCTTGTGCAGCCCTTTGAGACACTTGTGATTTAGGGCTATACAAGTAAACATTGATTGATTGATTGCTTTTTAAAAAAGCATTTTTTTTAGATTTATGCGTGCTAGTTCTGGCTATTAGGCTGTTCTAGTTTTTATCTATATTTATTTTATTATCTTTTTCTTTTTTTTTAATACACTGTAGCAGCGATGCCCACACTTTCTCTGCAGGCGAGCTACTTTTCAATTGACCAAGTCGAGGGGATCTACCTCATTCATATATATCATTTATATTTGTTTATTTATGAAAGAGACATTTTTGTTTACAAGGTAAAGGTGTTTAATGATAATACAAGCATGTTTAACACATATAGATTCCTTTCTTTCATAAAGACAAGAATATAAGTTGGAGTATGACCTGATTCTGATGACTTTCATTGATTGGAATCAGACAGTAGTGATGATAACGTCCACATTTCTGAATGGAGGAGAGAAAAAATCCTCCTTTCTATCCAACACCACATGAAAGTGGTTGGTTTTTGGCATCTTATTTGTCCGGCTTCCATACACTTTACAAGAAAAACATTGCCGGCAAATTCCGTAGCTTGCTTGTGCACGCCAGCTTTCTGAGACTCTTATTTTGTTAGCGTAGGCAGCATGAAGCAGCGCTTTTATTGTGATGATAGGAACTGTGCAGTCGGTCTCTAGAGTTTTGACGGCAAGTACGGTTCGGGAGTTTGTTGAAATAAAAAGTGTTTCTCGCCTTCCTTCGGTCATTTTTTCTTAATAATGATCTCACAGCAGCCAGCGTCATCTCACAAGACCCTCAGGTGCCGTCAATGTCAATCAAGTGAAGTCTTGGTGAAGATTAATGACTGCTAATTTTTAGGTCTATTTTTTTAAATGCCTGGCTGGCGATCGACTGACACACCCTCCGCGATCAACCGGTAGCTCGCGATCGACGTAATGGGCACCCCTGCTGTAGCACTTTGAGGTTGTCGGCTCAATGTAAAGTGGTTTTTACAAATAAAATCTATTATTATTATAATTTCCATTGTTTTCTATGGAAAACGTTGATATCAGTGAATAAAACGGGAGGCCACACACCTACTCTGAAAGCCACGGGCTTCCCGTCATTCCGCCTCTCCTGCTCCTTCCTGTAAGCGAGCACCCGCTGAAGCAGGACCTGGGCCAGTTCTTTCTTTCGGGGATGCTGCGTCTCCACCAGGGTGATGGACTCTGCCAGGGAGGCCCGCTGCCCTCCTATTAGGCCCCCATAGAGTTTATTTAGCAGCCTCTCCTCAGGCCCGCTCAGGTCCTGGATGTGCTGGCTCAAAGCTGTGCTTACTTTTCTCCATTGATGACATACATGACCACCAGTTATACCTCCGGAAAGGCCCGGATGGAAGGGGCGTGTCCTGGTGGGTGACGACACGACAGTGGACGTAATATGGCGGAGAAGTAGTCTCATTTTATGGCATATTTGACGGGGCAGCTGGAAGAGAGGAAATGGGTAGCTCGTTATTTTTATACCATAAGTTTTAAGTGACAAAAAAAAACAGTTTGAAAAACTCAAAAATACGATACACAATTTGCTAGTTATTTTATTTTTACCATAACAAGCGGTAATTATGACGCGTTAAACTGAACATACAGTATAATACGTTTAAACAAAGTTTAGCGGGTTAAAATTGACTTAAAAAAAGATGTTAAATATCAAATGTTTAACATTAAACGTACAAACTGACCTCGGACGAGCTGCTCCGTAGACAAGTAACGCATGGACTTCCCGTTTCCGGTTAAGGCGCTTCTTGTTTCCGGTGACGTATATCACCAAAAAAACATAAGCTATTTTTGTAAACATGATCAAAATATTTATATGCAGCATTTTGAAATAATAATGTAACCTATTTTTATGGGCTTGCCTCTTTATGATGTTAAGTTCCTGTTGTAAGCTGTTATGCCATACTTGCCAACCTTGAGACCTCCGATTTCGGGAGGTGGGGGGTGGAGGGTGGGGGGGCGTGGTCGGGGGTGGGGCGGGCGTGGTTGGGGGCGTGGTTAAGAGGGGAGGAGTATATTGACAGCTAGAATTCACCAAGTATTTAATACATATATAAATATATATACTGTATATATATATCTACATCCTGAAAATATGCAAACAAAACTGTGTTTAGATAATTGATACTTCAAACTTGCATAAATAAATATTAAGGAATATAACATAACTTGGCTTCTGAGAGCTTGAAAATGTAGTGAATAAAATGCTAAAGTTGTTGATAAACAAGCAATTATTTTAATAATTAAATATGGTCATTTTAAATGAATTATCATGATAATTTAAAATTAATTATTTCAAATATGTTTTTATTTCAATGTATAATTCTATGGCTGGATGTAATAAGAAGTCAGAAAAAATACCAATAAAAATACAATTAATTTTGAAGTTTTTAGCAAAATATAGTAAAAATGTATTTAGTTTTTTTTTTTTTAAATTAATAAATATATGTATTTTTAGGTAAGATAAACATAGAGATTTTCGGGAGAATATTTGTCCCGGGAGGTTTTCGGGAGAGGCGCTGAATTTCGGGAGTCTCCCGGAAAATTCGGGAGGGTTGGCAAGTATGTGTTATGCAGTATATGCCTTGAGCTCTTGTTTTGAAGACGCCAAGAGCGGAAGTGATGACACGTTGTAGTGGAGCGGAGGGTTTTGAAAGAAAGAAAATAAAGTGGTCCTCGTATAAAACTGGAGCCTCCGTGTTTGTTATTTTGTAGTTTTATACAGTATAGGCGACATTTTTAACCCTCGGTTACATTACAGTGTGTCATCACGTCCGCTCATGGCGCCTTCAAAATAAGAGCTCAAGGCATATACTGTATAACAACGTATAACAGGAACTTAACGTCATAAAGAGGCAAGCCCATGAAAATAGGTTACAATAATAATAAAAAAATTATATTTTTACATATTTTTAAAAGGCTCGGCGGGAAGTTAGACAATTTCTCCACCAGCAGATGGCAGCAGAGGCTTACGTTTAAGCTTGAACATACATTATTTACCATTAAAATGCTTAATAGAATATACCCTTCAAAGGATTTTTTTGAAAAATTATATTTAACATGGAGGTTGACGGCTGTCTGTGGAGGATGTCAATCATCTGTTTGTAGAAATAAAATAAAAATAAAAAATAAAAAAACTATTCTGATTATTGTGGAATGTGTTTTGGGAGGAGATCAGAGATTGGCTGAGAAACAAGGGTGTGAAAATGTCCCTGATTCTCTAAATAAGAGATCAAATTTGGTATTTTTATAAATGATGGTAATATAGAAATGTTTGTCAACCTTATGCTCCAAGAAAAAAAATGTTATACATAAATGTCGATTTTTTTCTACTTGGCTTAATGGTTTAAAATGATCAATGAAATCTTGGAAAATAATTAAAAGTACAAAATCCCTTAAATTGATATCTTTATTGAACATTTTTTTTGTGATTTAGTTAGCCCTTTTTTGTCTTTTGTATTTTATCATATGTATTATTATTATGTATTATTATAATACTCTATTTGTATTTGCTTCAATTTTCTTTCATTTCCATATTTCGTGAAAGACAGTATTTGCTCAACCTGACGGATGTTTGAAATTGTTGAGATATTTTGAAAGTGCCTCGTGTTTTGTGTACCTTGAGAATATATGTTTGTATGTACATGTTCAATAAAAAAATACAAATTTATTTACCAAAAATTGCTCTAAATTTCTGATATTTATAGAAGGTTTACAGTCTATTGACTCACTGTCTTCTACAAAAATATTCAACCTCTCCCAGGGTTTATTATTACATTTTATGGCTCCTCTGAAACATAATTAAGTTGTACAAAAGATTGTATTTTGGAAATTATTCAGCAATACACTAACCCAATAATTGAAAGGTGAGTGAGATGAGCCTCATCAATGAGTTGCAGCAGTAAAATAAAGATTTATTTATTTATTTATTTATTTTACCTGATGAGCTTGTATTGATTTGTGTTCTGCTCGTGAACCAGAAATTAATCAGGTGTGAAAAGAAATATTTTTTTCTATGTGGGGAGATTCACAAGCACACACCAAACTAAAAGAGAGCCCATCAAGACACATAAACGTACATTTTTGGATGTGCCATTGCTTATTTTTTTATAACTCGGGTGTGGCCTGTAATTAAAAGCATGGATATGCAGGACTTTTTGAAAAAAAAAGACACAAGACTGCAAGTACTAAAACAAATTTATTTGAATCCTCCAGTAGAGTTTTGATATTCACGGAATAAAACTGCTTTTCTGGTAGTTTGACTGAGCTGAAACTGAACTTTCTTTTTTTTTTTTTTTAGGAAAAACATTGATGCAAAAAAAAAAAAAAAGGCAATGTGTGAAAGTGCAGACAAATTATGAAAAATACAAAAAGAATGTAAAGAGTATAATGGTAACAGCAAGTAAGGCGTAAACAAAATTAATATCAACATACTTTTTTTTTTTTTTAAATGATACTGATGGGCTATTGATAACACTTGTTTGGACAGATTTATTGTGAATTTGAATGCTGGACATTTTCCAGTAACAGTTATTAAAACAACTAAGTCTCGCTCAGTCAGTGCGTGTGTACTTTTGATAAATACATGCAGGGCTGTGTCCAGCTACGTGTAGCGCTACACCGCCCCCATACTACGCATTGCAAAACCAGACAGCACAGCACATATTCTAACGACATCTAGAAACGCTATTTGAACCTGAAAGTTCAACGGAAAAACACAAGCGTAACGCGTGATAGTTAGCAACATTTAAACATCGGGGTGGGGGGGAGGAAATGCCCTTTTTAACGTGCAGTGCCACAAATTAAAATGCCCCCCCTAAATGTCATTTTATACTTGGGAGTATTACTAGCTTTCATACATGTCACGAGTAGACTGCAATTCCAGTGAGCTCGGTACAGCTCCAAGTGGGACGGTTTGGGATGGTCAACAGGGAAAGGGAAAGGATTCACGTGGCCCCGTTCCTGGGTAGATCTCGCGTGAGACGATCGATCATTTTGCAATGCGGTCTGCTGAAAACGATGAAGAGCGCCACTCTACATAGAACCTGACGCTGTGGTCAAAGTTGGAATTGCCACAAAACAAAACAAAGGGGAACATTATCACCAGACCTATGTAAGCGTCAATATATACCTTGATGTTGCAGAAAAAAGACCTTTTTTTTTTTAAACCAATTTCCGAACTCTAAATGGGTGAATTTTGGCTAATTAAACGCCTTTCTATTATTCGCTCTCGGAGCGACGTCACATCGGGAAGCAATCCGCCATTTTCTCAAACACCGAGTCAAATCAGCTCTGTTATTTTCCGTTTTTTCGACTGTTTTCCGTACCTTGGAGACATCATGCCTCGTCGGTGTGTTGTCGGAGAGTGTAACAACACGAACAGGGACGGATTCAAGTTGCACCAGTGGCCCAAAGATGCGAAAGTGGCAAGAAATTGGACGTTTGTTCCGCACACTTTACCGACGAAAGCTATGCTACGACAGAGATGGCAAGAATGTGTGGATATCCTGCGACACTCAAAGCAGATGCATTTCCAACGATAAAGTCAAAGAAATCTGCCGCCAGACCCCCATTGAATCTGCCGGAGTGTGTGAGCAATTCAGGGACAAAGGACCTCGGTAGCACGGCAAGCAATGGCGGCAGTTTGTTCCCGCAGACGAGCGAGCTAAACCCCCTGGATGTCTTGGCTCACACCGTCCCTTATGCCACCGAAGATGATCAAGAGAAGAATATCGACCCTAGCTTCCCTGGCCTGCTGACATCAACTCCAAAACTGGACAGATCAGCTTTCAAGAAAAGAGAGCGGATGAGGGTATGTCTGCAGAATATATTAATTGATGAAAACTGGGCTGTCTGCACTCTCAAAGTGCATGTTGTTGCCAAATGTATTTCATATGCTGTAAACCTAGTTCATAGTTGTTTTTTCCTTTAATGCCAAACAAACACATACCAATCGTTGGTTAGAAGGCGATCGCCGAATTCGTCCTCGCTTTCTCCCGTGTCGCTGGCTGTCGTGTCGTTTTCGTCGGTTTCGCTTGCATACGGTTCAAACCGATATGGCTCAATAGCTTCAGTTTCTTCTTCAATTTCGTTTTCGCTACCTGCCTCCACACTACAACCATCCGTTTCAATACATGCGTAATCTGTTGAATCGCTTAAGCCGCTGAAATCCGAGTCTGAATCCGAGCTAATGTCGCTATAGCTTGCTGTTCTATGCGCCATGTTTGTTTGTGTTGGCATCACTATGTGACGTCACAGGAAAATGGACGGGTGTATATAACGATGGTTAAAATCAGGCACTTTGAAGCTTTTTTTTAGGGATATTGCGTGATGGGTAAAATTTTGAAAAAAACTTCGAAAAATAAAATAAGCCACTGGGAACTGATTTTTAATGGTTTTAACCCTTCTGAAATTGTGATAATGTTCCCCTTTAAAATACTGTATTTTTTTTTTGCGCCTAATGTACGGAATAATTCTGGTTGTGCTTACCGACCTCGAAGCTATTTTATTTTAGTCCATGGTGTAATGATAAGTGTGACCAGTAGATGGCAGTCACACATAAGAGATTCATGTAGACTGCAATATGACGCCGGTAAACGACACCAAAACTTTAAATGTTCCATTAAAAATAAAGAACATTATACACGGCGCTCAAAAAAATCTATCAAACGTTTTAGTACAGTGGTTCTAAACCTGGGTTCGATCGAACCCTAGGGGTTAGGTGAGTCAGCCCCAGGGGTTTGGCGGAGCCTCCGCCACGGAGGTGAAGACACATCCGACTTATCGTGTAAATAAAACTTCTTCCTATCGGCGTATTATGGATACCCCCAAACAGTAGCCTGGAGAATACATTATATGAAACAGTACAGTTTACACAGTACAGTACATATTCCGTACAATTGACCACTAAATGGTAACACCCGAATACGTTTTTCAACTTGTTTAAGTCGGGGTTCACGTTAATCAATTCATGGTAATGTGTGTAATTTGTTGTGAGTTCATGCTCTGTGTTGGTTTTGTTCTTTGAACAAGGTGATGTTCATGCACGGTTCATTTTGTGCACCAGTAAAAAAACATAACTTTTTCTTGAATTTGAAAAAAATATTTTATTTTTCACTAAAGAAGGGTTCGGTGAATGCGCATATGAAACTGGTGGGGTTCGGTACCTCCAACAAGGTTAAGAACCACTGGTTTAGTATGACTTTGAAGCCGCACCACTTGATGGATTGTCGGCCCATTACGGCAACCGTAGTCAGAGATATAAGTATTACTATGGTGGGTGTAAAAGGACCACAAAATGGCACCTATTAACATACATATTATCGTTTTGTTTCACAATATTGTGCAAAACCAACTTTTCTTAGCTTCTGGTGCCTGCTGACGTGTATTTGAGATCTGCATAAGTCCTGAAAATGTGCGCAAGTCAGCCACCGTAGTCGATAAGCTTCTTCTTTTTCTCTATCTTCTTGTTATGGGACATTCATCCTCCACCGTTGCCATTTCTAATATAAAGTAGTGTAAAGTTCTTACTTATATCTGTCAGTAAACTCGCAATGAAAGCACTAAAACATACCGGTGTGGTGAGTTTACATTATTCACCCAAGGAACTTTAGTCGGACGTTTTTCACTTATATCTCGCTATGGAAGCGCTAAAAACTACCGGTGTAGTGAGTTTACATTATTCACCCAAGGAACTTTAGTTCTTAGAGAGTTCCGGTCGGACGTTTTTTTTCACGGGACACATTTCGGGCGTTGTTGTTGCACTAGTGAGCCACGGATGAGGAGATGCTGCTCCGTTATTGATTGAAGTGTGAATGTCATTAAAACAGTGAGCTCCATCTATTGACACTTCTTCCACTCCCGTCTTTGCACGCTACACCGCTACAACAAAGATGACGGGGAGAAGACGCTGTCGAAGGTGAGCCACGAAATTAGGACCGCCCACAAAACTGTCAGAAAGCGACTTGAAGATGGTCTGTAAAACATCTATGTAACATTTTGACCAAAGAACCACCATCACATGTTATGTAGACCACAAGGAAGTCTTTTACATTTAGAATAAAATCATAATATGACCCCTTTAATGCGCCGTATAGTCCGGTGTGCCTTTTGTATATAAAAAAAAAAGACCTGAATAGACCCGCTCATCGGCAGTGCGCCTTTTAATCCGGTGCGCCCTATGGTCTACTGCCACCTGGCGGCTAAAGTGGATAGTGCACTCCCCCAATTCGTCACGTTTCAAGTGTCAGGTAAACCGCAACGGATAGGGCCTTATAAGATATGTTAGGATTGACTTTATTAGTCCCACAAATCCCCTATCTTACTGTCGCTGTGTAAGTGGTGTTAAACAAATTAAGCGCATTTTCAAGCTCAATTTAGATTGTCCAACTTTCAAAGTCTTGTCGGGCATAGCTCAGGTTATCATTTACCGTATTTTTCGGACTATAAGTCGCAGTTTTTTTTCATAGTTTGGCCGGGGGTGCGACTTATACTCAGGAGCGACTTATGTGTGAAATTATTAACACATTAGCGTAAAATATCAAATAATATTATTTATGTCATTCACGTAAGAGACTAGACGTATAAGATTTCATGGGATTTAGCGATTAGGAGTGACAGATTGTTTGGTAAACGTATAGCATGTTCTATATGTTATAGTTATTTGAATGACTCTTACCATAATATGTTACGTTAACATACCAGTTGGTTATTTATGCCTCATACATACTTGCCAACCTTGAGACCTCCGATTTCGGGAGGTGGGGGTGTGGTTGGGGGCGTGGTTAAGAGGGGAGGAGTATATTGACAGCTAGAATTCACCAAGTCAAGTATTTCATACATATATATATATATATATATATATATATCCTGAACATATGCAAACAAAACTGTGTTTGGATAATTGATACTTCAAACTTGCATAAATAAATATTAAGGAATATAACATAACTTGGCTTATGAGAGCTTCAAAATGTAATGAATAAAATGCTAAAGTTGTTGATAAACAAGCAATTATTTTAATAATTAAATATGGCCATTTTAAATGAATTATTATGATAATTTAAAATCAATTATTTCAAATATGTTTATTTTAATGTATAATTCTATGGCTGGATGTAATAAGGAGTCAGGACAAAATACAAAGAAAAATACAATTAATTTTGATGTTTTTAGCAAAAAATATTAAAAATGTATTTTTTAATTTTTTTTTTAATTAATAAAAATATTTATTTTTAGGTAAGATAAAAATAATAATACAATTTATCTCTAGTCTGGATAATTTAGTTCTTGTCACCCTGTTGTCCTCCCGTCATGAAAAAAGGCTGTCCTCACTCAGGTCCTTATGGAGCTGGAGGGGGCGTGGCTTCCAGCTTCGGCTGAAAACCGGGAGATTTTCGGGAGAATATTTGTCCCGGGATGTTTTCGGGAGAGGCGCTGAATTTCGGGAGTCTCCCGGAAAATCCGGGAGGGTTGGCAAGTATGGCCTCATATAACGTACAATTATTCAGCCTGTTGTTCACTATTCTTTATTTATTTTAAATTGCCTTTCAAATGTCTATTCTTGGTGTTGGCTTTTATCAAATACATTTCCCCCCAAAAAATGCGACTTATACTCCAGTGCGACTTATATATGTTTTTTTCCTTCTGTATTATGCATTTTCAGCCGGTGCGATTTATACTCCGGAGCGATTTATAGTCCGAAAAATACGGTATGCTGCTTTTAGTTACGAAACTTGATGTGCGCATCTTAAACAATGTAAACACCACTGCCCTTTATAATGTAATGCGTTGGAATAAACCTTTCACAATTAATCCACTCGGCGTCGATCGGAATAAAAAAAAAAAAATTCAACACGACAGTTTTTGACAACAAATTAAAAAAAAGACAGAAACTGACGGGATTATATTGTGGCAGTCACAAGATTTAGTAACGAGCTACAAAACTGCCCCCACAGTTTTCTGGTGGTATTGCAACATGACGCAAAGCAAGTATGGACGGAAGGTTCTGTGCATAAATGAGCCTTTTGTAGTCGACAATTCGCTAGCTCTGTACAACTATCGGGTCCAACGGACGGAAGAAAAGTCTCTTTCTGGATTTGTTTAGTCCGTAATAGTTTAAACGTCACCTTTTTGGTACCGTAAACTGTTGTGCGAGGGTGCCAAAACATGGACACAGACTGATTACATAAAGGTAAAACCGCAGAGTACTTTTTTGGTAGTAACAGGTTTTTTTTTCAAATGGATATCGGAGGGAGAACAAAGGGAGCAAAAAGTGGAGGGAGGACACCTGCGCTGATGGTTGGATTATTACAGTTGGTCACAGAGATCAAGTATCTTCCAGTTGCATCATGCTCACTCTGCTTGCTCCTCTCCCAGTCTGTAAATGTGCCCACTTCAGAGGTCCTTCAAGTAGAAAGCCACCCCACCCCACCTTGCCTTGCCTTACCTTGCAGGTCCCAGATCAGCTGCCTGTGCTTTCATCTTTTAACGTTGTTATGTTATCTAACGGGCAATAAGGTACAAACTGGTCTGGGACCCGCCCAGGCCACCGGTCTTGCTACTTGGGCCAAAAAAAATGCCGAAGCTGACCACGAGGGCGGTTTAGGAGACGGATGATGTGGGGTTGTGGGGGGAACCCATCTGCGTTAAAACTTTATCCAACCACTGCAGGGGTCCGTGCAGGTGGATCTCGATCCAGCAAGGGGTGCTGGTCACATCCTGGCGATGGTATTCAGCTCCCCAGCCCTGGGATAGAAACATAAAAATGTATTGCTAAAGATGGACTGGAACAGCGGTGTCAAACTCCTTTTCATTGAGGGCCACATCGCAGTAATGGCTGCTTTCAGAGGGCCGCTTTTTAAAAATGAATTTACATTAATAGAAATGCATATGCATTTGATTTTTTTTATGTATAACTTGCTATAAAATCATAAATACAGGTGACAAGCAGGTATTTGTTTTCATCTCACAAAATAGTTTTGCAATACAGTATATAATAATATAATTGGCATGATCAGAAAATATAACATTTGAAAATACGGTATGCATTTTTTTTCTGTCAAAATTGAAAGAACGAATGCCATCCATCCATCCATCTTCTTCCGCTTATCCGAGGTCGGGTCGCGGGGGCAGCAGCTTAAGCAGGGAAGCCCAGACTTCCCTCTCCCCAGCCACTTCGTCCAGCTCCTCCCGGGGGATCCCGAGGCGTTCCCAGGCCAGCCAGGAGAGATAGTCTTCCCAGCGTGTCCTGGGTCTTCCCCGTGGCCTCCTACCGGTCGGACGTGCCCTAAACACCTCCCTAGGGAGGCGTTCGAGTGGCATCCTGACCAGATGCCCGAACCACCTCATCTGGCTCCTCTCCATGTGGAGGAGCAGCGGCTTTACTTTGAGCTCCTCCTGGATGACAGAGCTTCTCACCCTATCTCTAAGGGAGAGCCCCGCCACCCGGCGGAGGAAACTCATTTCAGCCGCTTGTATCCGTGATCTTGTCCTTTCGGTCATAACCCAAAGCTCATGACCAGAGGTGAGGATGGGAACGTAGATCGACCGGTAAATTGAGAGCTTTGCCTTCCGGCTCAGCTCCTTCTTCACCACAACGGATCGATACAGCGTCCGCATTACTGAAGACGCCGCACCGATCCGCCTGTCGATCTCACGATACACTCTTCCCTCACTCATGAGCAAGACTCCGAGGTACTTGAACTCCTCCACTTGGGGCAAGATCTCCTCCCCAACCCGGAGATGGCACTCCACCCTTTTCCGGGCGAGAACCATGGACTCGGACTTGGAGGTGCTGATTCTCATCCCAGTCGCTTCACACTAGGCTGCGAACCGATCCAGTGAGAGCTGAAGATCCTGGCCAGATGAAGCCATCAGGACCACATCATCTTCAAAAAGCAGAGACCTAATCCTGCAGCCACCAAACCGGATCCCCTCAACGCCCTGACTGCGCCTAGAAATTCTGTCCATAAAAGTTATGAACAGAATGGGTGACAAAGGGCAGCCTTGGCGGAGTCCAACCCTCACTGGAAACGTGTCCGACTTACTGCCGGCAATGCGGACCAAGCTCTGACACTGATAGTACAGGGAGCGGACCGCCACAATCAGACAGTCCGATACCCCATACTCTCTGAGCACTCCCCACAGGACTTCCCGAGGGACACGATCGATTGCCTTCTCCAAGTCCGAATGCATTTAGTACAAAAAACTAAAAATAAATTAAAAAAGTATTTTATTGAAACCTATTTTTCCTGGCTTTCGCGGGCCAGTACTGAGTTTGATACCTGCGGGCTGGAAACTTCAAAAAGCAGGAAAAACATATTAACCTGATAATAAGATGGTGATGGTAATTAAAGAGAGATGTGGAGTGTAATTGTGGCTGGAACGAATCAATGCACTACGACAGTCATTTTGAGCTTGTTTGCATCCTTTGTCACCAGCAAACAATGGTAATTATTGAGAAAAGGGGGATGTTATTGCAGCTGGAACTGAGAGAAAAAAAGTCTAAAAAAAAAGAAGAAGAAGATGTATACATTAGGGGTGTAATTGTACACAAAAATGTCGGTTCGGTACGTACCTCGGTTTAGAGGTCACGGTTCGGTTCATTTTCAGTACAGTAAGAAAACAACAAAATATACATTTTTGGGTTATTTAATTACCAAATTAGCAAAATCTTCCACCAAAAATATTTTTCTTAGTGGAATATTTGATGTGAAGTAATCGGAACCTTGGATGGATCAATAATTCATAATAACATTGATTTTGATTCAATATTATGTTTTGAGCAATGACAGTTTGAAAGAAAGAAAAAACAGCTTTGTTTTATTAGTCAACATTGCAACTTTTTCTAAATTACATTTAACCTTTAAGCTTTTTTATTTCACTTTTGTTATGTTTTTGTTTATTTTAATAGTATTTTTAGAATGTGCCGTGGGCCTTTAAAACATTAGCTGTGGGCCGCAAATGGCCTCCGGGGCACACTTTTGACACCCCTGCTATATATAATAAAAAAATTAAATGTGATAAATCAATGAATAAAAAGCAGAGCCTGGCGACGCATGCACGTTTATCATAACTCTCTCTCTCTCTCTGTCTCTGCCCCTCCCTCACCAATGCTGCTGCGCGCACAATTTGTTTTGTTTTCAACCCCTTCTTAACCCTGAACGTACATTGAAAATACACGCAACCCTAACTCAAAATGCCGGACATTTGAGGCATTTAAGAAACCCCGCCCTGACAGCTCCGCAAAAGAGGACATATCCGGTGAAAAGAGGACTGTCCGGGCAGAGTTTCTTAAATGCCTCAAATGTCCGGCATTTTGAGTATTTTTTACACTATGTCCAGTACGCTACTTAATATGTCCGTGTGGAAACTCGTTCGGTACACCTCCGCACCGAACCGAAACCCCCGTACCGAAACGGTTCAATACAAATACACGTACCGTTACACCCCTAGTATACATGCAAACCATGAGGCACCGAACGACTTCTCCTCCCTATGGGCCCGATTTACTAAAGGTTTGCGTGTGCAAAGTGGATTAAGCTGTTAATCAAGCAGAATAAAGCGTGCCATCCATTTTGTGTCTGTCTTCATTAATATGCAAAAATATATTCTGATTATCAAAACGGCCACAATACTGGGAGGACAAAATGTAAATATAATTATACAGCACGTGCAATGTGATTTATCATCACTGCTTTCAGAATCAGATATAGAATACCTTTATTATCATTGCATGGAAACAACTAAATTGAACAGCAATCCAGCTCAGTGCTTTTAAAACAACCTACCGTATTTTTCGGAATATAAGTCGCACCCGAGTATAAGTCGTACCTGCCGAAAATGCATAATAAAAAAGGAAAAAAACATATAATTCGCACTGGAGCCCGGCCAAACTATGAAAAAAACTGCGACTTATAGTCCGAAAAATACGGTACATAAAATACTCTTAAGACAACAAATTTTAAAAATATAACAATTTTAAAAACATATTGCACAGCAGATCTCTATCAGAGTTAAGCAGGTTAATAAAGTGGTGAGTGTTCAGGTAAGTGCAGAGTTTAGGGCAATAACAGCTCTAGGATAGAAACTGTTTTGTCAGTCTATTTGTCCTTGCTTTGATGGTCTTATAGCGCCTCCCTGAGGTCAAGAGTTCAAGGCAGTGGTGACCTGGGTGGGACGAGTCCCTGAGGATGCTGTTTGCTCTCCTGCTGCAGTGTCTCTTATACAGCTCCTCTAGAGATGTAAGAGGACATGCAGTGATCCTCTGGGCCGCGTTTATGACCCCCCTGTAATTTATTTCTCTCTGCCACCGTAAAGCTAGAAAACCACACAGAGATACCGTAGGTCAGTATTGACTCAACAGAGCAGCGATAGAAGGACAGGAGCAGGTTATCAGCCAGATCTATTTTCCTCAGCCTTCTCAGAAAATACAGTCTTTGCTGATCTTTTTTTCTGGAGTGCAGTGGCGTTGCATTTGCATTTTATTTAGCATGTGCAAACTGACAGTTCCATACACCTTTTTTGAGCCAAGGCACATTTTTTGCATTGAAAAAATGCGGAGGCACACCAGCAGAAATCATTAAAAACAAAACTCAGTTGACAGTAAAAAGTCATTGTCACCATTGTAGGATATGACTTTAAAGCATAACCAACCATGCATCACTATAGCTCTTGTCTCAAAGTATGTGTACTGTCACCACCTGTCACATCACACCCTGACTTATTTGGAGTTTTTTGCTGTTATCCTGTGTGTAGTGTTTTAGTTCTTGTCTTGCACTCCTATTTTGGTGGCTTTTTCTCTTTTTTTGGTATTTTCCTGTAGCAGTTTCATGTCTTCCTTTGAGCGATATTTCCTGCATCTACTTTGTTTTAGCAATCAAGAATATTTCAGTTGCTTTTATACTTCTTTGTGTGGACATTGTTGGTTGACATGTCATGTTCGGATGTACATTGTCTTTGCTCCACAGTAAGTCTTTGCTGTCGTCCAGCATTCTGTTTTTGTTTACTTTGTAGCCAGTTCAGTTTTAGTTTCGTTCTGCATAGCCTTCCCTAAGCTTCAATGCCTTTTCTTAGGGGCACTCACCATTTGTTTATTTTTGGTTTAAGCATTAGACACCTTTTTACCTGCACGCTGCCTCCCGCTGTTCCCGACATCTACAAAGCAATTATCTACCGGCTGCCACCTACTGATATGGAAGAGTATTACACGGTTACTCTGCCGAGCTCTAGACAGCACCGACACTCAACAACAACACATAACTTGCAGACTATAATTACTGGTTTGCAAAATATATTTTTAACCCAAATAGGTGAAATTAGATAATCTCCCACGGCACACCAGACTGTATCTCACGGCACACTAGTGTGCCATGGCACAGTGGTTGAAAAACACTGCTCCAGACAGCACAGACACTCTACAACGGCACATTATTTGTGAATTATAAGTATTGGTTAGGAAAAAATTATTTTTTGACCAAGTACTGTATTTTCGGACTATAAGTCGCAGTTTTTTTCTTAGTTTGGCCGACTTATGTGTGAAATTATTAACACATTACCGTGAAATATCAAATAATATTATTTAGCTCATTCACGTAAGAGACTAGACGTATAAGATTTCATGGGATTTAGCGATTAGGAGTGACAGATTGTTTGGTAAACATATAGCATGTTCTATATGTTATAGTTATTTGAATGACTCTTACCATAATATGTTACGTTAACATACCAGTTGGTTATTTATGCCTCATATAACGTACACTTATTCTGCCTGTTGTTCACTATTCTTTATTTATTTTAAATTGCCTTTCAAATGTCTATTCTTGGTGTTGGCTTTTATCAAATAAATTTCCCCCAAAAATGTGACTTATACTCCAGTGCAACTTATATGTTTTTTTCCTTCTTTATTATGCATTTTCGGCTGGTGCGACTTATACTCCGGAGCGATTTATACTCCGAAAAATACGGTAGATGAAATTACATAATTTCCCACGGCACACCAAACAATATCTCGCGGTACACTAGTGTGCCGCGGCACAGTGGCTGAAAAACACTGCCATACACAGCTGCAGGATCAGTGCTTGCGCCGCAGACAGACGAGAATCCATACATTTTGGTGGACAGTCAGGAATAAAAATATTAATAAATATTAATTTTAAGCAATTTTATTTTGTAATTTTATTGCTGCTGGATGCCTTTATGGTGCTGATTAAAAATAACTCAATCGTCTGCTGTTATTTTTTTTTAATGTATGTTTTTTTTTAATTTAGAAAATATACAGTATTACCAAAATACATATTCGTCAAAAGAATATAACTAAAACTAAATTAAATGCTGCTGTCAAAATGACCACTGTCGTCTTATATCCAGGTCAATGCAGCCATTTCCTAATCTACTTTTGCAACTTTGATACTTCTGCGATCCTACTGTGGGATCTCTGGAGTGAAAGAGGCGTAACCTTTGTTTATGGTGTGTTACTAATCAAAGACTTGACTGTAAAACATGTGAGCCATATGAAACACTAGTGCGGTACAGACCTTGACGAAGCTCATGCGGATGGTGCACATCTTGGTGAGCTCGTACACGGCCTCAAAGCCGTGGTTGACCGACTGGGCGAGCAGCTCGGCGAACTCCTGGTTGTTGAAGATCTTCAGGCTGCAGCCGCTGGGGATCTTGCACACGGTGGTGGGGTGGAAGCCGTGGTGGAAGTTGCAGTTGCGACTCTGGACGAAGATGCTGCTGTCGCTCAGGCACTCGGCGTAGACCTCGCCGCCGACGTAGTATAAGTGGACACCTTGGCAGTGCGGCAAAACGTTAGTGCAGTGCCTCCATCTAGTGGTGTGCCAAAGAATCACTTATTTAAAGGGGAACATTATCACCAGACCTATGTAAGCGTCAATATATACCTTGATGTTGCAGAAAAAAAAACATATATTTTTTTAACCGATTTCCGAACTCTAAATGGGTGAATTTTGGCGAATTAAACGCCTTTTTAATATTCGCTCTCGGAGCGATGACATCACAACGTGACGTCACATCGGGAAGCAATCCGCCATTTTCTCAAACACCGAGTCAAATCAGTTCTGTTATTTTCCGTTTTTTCGACTGTTTTCCGTACCTTGGAGACATCATGCCTCGTCGGTGTGTTGTCGGAGGGTGTAACAACACCAACAGGGCGGATTCAAGTTGCACCAGTGGCCCAAAGATGCGAAAGTGGTAAGAAATTGGACGTTTGTTCCGCACACTTTACCGACGAAAGCTATGCTACGACAGAGATGGCAAGAATGTGTGGATATCCTGCGACACTCAAAGCAGATGCATTTCCAACGATAAAGTCAAAGAAATCTGCCGCCAGACCCCCATTGAATCTGCCGGAGTGTGTGAGCAATTCAGGGACAAAGGACCTCGGTAGCACGGCAAGCAATGGCGGCAGTTTGTTCCCGCAGACGAGCGAGCTAAACCCCCTGGATGTCTTGGCTCACACCGTCCCTTATGCCACCGAAGATGATCAAGAGAAGAATATCGACCCTAGCTTCTCTGGCCTGCTGACATCAACTCCAAAACTGGACAGATCAGCTTTCAGGAAAAGAGCGCGGATGAGGGTATGTCTACAGAATATATTAATTGATGAAAATTGGGCTGTCTGCACTTTCATAGTTGTTAGTTTCCTTTAATGCCAAACAAACACATACCAATCGTTGGTTAGAAGGCGATCGCCAAATTCGTCCTCGCTTTCTCCCGTGTCGCTGGCTGTCGTGTCGTTTTCGTCGGTTTCGCTTGCATACGGTTCAAACCGATATGGCTCAATAGCTTCAGTTTCTTCTTCAATTTCGTTTTCGCTACCTGCCTCCACACTACAACCATCCGTTTCAATACATGCGTAATCTGTTGAATCGCTTAAGCCGCTGAAATCCGAGTCTGAATCCGAACTAATGTCGCTATAAACTTGCTGTTCTATCCGCCATGTTTGTTTGTATTGGCATCACTATGTGACGTCACAGGAAAATGGACGGGTGTATATAACGATGGTTAAAATCAGGCACTTTGAAGCTTTTTTTAGGGATATTGCGTGATGGGTAAAATTTTGAAAAAAACTTCGAAGAGATAAAATAAGCCACTGGGAACTGATTTTTAATGGTTTTAACCATTCTGAAATTGTGATAATGTTCCCCTTTAAATATTCAAACTAGGGTTGTCCCGATACCAATATGTTGGTACAGGTACCAAAATGTATTTCAATACCGTATTTTCCGCATTATAAGGCGCACCTAAACCCCTCCAATTTCCTCAAAAGCTGACATTTCCCCATTATAATCTGGTGCGCCTTATATATGGACCAATATTGAGCCACAACAGGTCTCGCAACTACGGTAAGCAGCCGCCGACTTCATTTCCCCCCGCTTCTTCTTTTATGGGGGTAAATGAAGTCGGCGGCTGCTTACCGTAGTTGCGAGACCTAAACTTTATGTAAAGACCCAAAAATGGCTCCTATTAAGAGACACGCTTACGACGCAGAGTTTAAACTCAAGGCGATCAGTCACGCAGTAGAACACGGGAATAGAGCAGCAGCGAGAGGATTTAACATTAACGAATCAATGGTGCGGAAGTGGAGGAAGCAACATGATGACCTGCGCCAAGTAAAGAAGACTAAATAGAGTTTCCGAGGGAACAAAGCGAGATGGCGACAGTTGGAGGACAAACTGGAACAGTGGGTTGTTGAACAGAGAGCAGCAAGTAGAAGTGTCAGTACAATCACTATTTGTTTTGTTGACATTCCCTTTAGCGCAGCTCCATCTAATGGATGCATAACGTAACCCAGCCTCTACTGTAGCGTCTATTCTATGCACCTTATAATGCGGTGCGCCTTATATATGAACAAAGTTTTAAAATAGGCCATTCATTGAAGGCGCGCCTTATAATCCAGTGCGCCTTATAGTGCGGAAAATACGGTACTTTTCTAAATAAAGGGCACCACAAAAAATGGCATTATTGGCTTTATTTTAACAAAAAATCTTAGGGTACATTAAACATATGTTTATTATTGCAATTTAGTCCTTAAATAAAATAGTGAACATACTAGACAACTTGTCTTTTAGTAGTAAGTAAACAAACAAAGGCTCCTAATTAGTCTGCTGACGTATGCAGTAACATATTGTGTCATTTATATTCTATTATTTTGGCAACATTACAAAGGACAAGCTGTAAAAATGTATTATTAATCCACTTGTTCATTTAGTGTTAATATCTGCTTATTTTCCGTTTCAACATGTTCTATCTACACTTCTGTTAAAATGTTATAATCACTTATTCTTCTTTTCTTTGATACTTTACATTAGTTTTGGATGATACCACAAATGTAGATATCGTTTTCGATACCAAGTAGTTACAGGATCATACAAAAGGAAAAAATATCTAAAATATTGATCAATTTAGCAACGTGTCATCAAAGAGTAAAAATGCTTTTCTTTCAATATGCATAATTACAAAAAGGGTAATATTTAGCTGTTGATAGTCCAACTCATACTGACTGGTACACACAAGCTATGGAGATGATATCAGTAGAACAAACTGCATTTAGTTTAGATAATAATGAGTCATATATTGGAATATGGGATCCATTATTTAAATTTGTTTCAACTAATAAATGAACCAAAATATGACTTATTATATCTTTCTGGAAAATGTTGGACGCGGTGTGTTGTCGGGCTTATGGGATGTGATGCAAGTGTAAGCCACTGTGACACACTATTGTTCATTTCTAATTTTTGTATTATTTTTTATTAATGTTTTTAATGATGATATCAATGAGTTTTGTTTTAATCACTGCTATCTTGAAATTGTTACTAATATTGATGCTGTTGTCGTTAATGTTCATTTTTGTTTCACTACATTTGGATTTGTGTGTCCTCAATTGCTCTCAATTGCTCTGTTTATTGTTGTTCTTAATGTTGCTGGGACGGGTTTGGTTTTGGAATTGGATTACATTGTTGTGTATTGTTTTGTTGATTGATTAATAAATTCATTAAAAAAAATAAAAAATAAAAAATAATAATAATATTGATGTAATCATAGTAGTATCGACTAGATACGCTATTGTACTTGGTATCATTACAGTGGATGTCAGGTGTAGATCCACCCATGGCGTTTGTTTACATTGTGACGCCGATGAGCTATTATATCCTACCCCGGTGTGTAGTGAAGCATGTTTAGCTATTCCTCGTCTTGCAGTGATAACGATACTTGTAAGAAACGTACTTTATTTGTCGCGGACGAGGATTAGTGATTTAGAAGTAGCTAAAACACTGCCGACTGCAGATGGATGTTCGCTGCTAGCTAGCCAGCCATGTCTTAAAGCGTTATAACTTCACCTTTATCATCAGTTTTTAAGCCAGAATGCGTCCATTCTCCCTTTTCTGTCTACACACTGTGTCTACTTGTAAGTACTCAGTGATTGTGCGCTGCCGAACATGCTCCTCTGCTCGTAAAAACCAGCAATGTCACGACGTGACGGCGCACTGTCATGTCCGTTAAATAAAATAAAAATAAAAATTGGGAATCCATTCATCCATCCATCCATTTTCTACCGCTTGTCCCTTTCGGGGTCGTGGGGGGTGCATTCGGGCGGTAGGTGGGGTACACCCTGGACAAGTCGCCACCTCATCTCAGGGCCAACACAGACAGACAGAACCGGTACTTTTCAAACAGAGTATAGAACTGTTTTTGATTCATTAGTACCGCGATACTATACTAGTACCCTAATTCAAACACAGTGTTACTGTTCAAACTGTTTGTAATGTTAAATTGGACAGGCAAAAAGTCTGTTTTCGTTGCTGCACACTAGATTGCAAACCCTTTCCTTTATCTCCTATCTTTTTTTTTTTACCTTTGCCGATGTGCCGCCGGGTGTTCTCGATGGTGGAGTTGCGGTTGACGTTGGAGAGCAGGCCGAGGCAGAAGCGGTTGCGGTTGTTGGAGGGGTCCGTGAAGCCATCGACGAGCACGCTGGTGGAGGATGCCTGGAAGGCCCCGCCGACGCGGTTGTTGAGCTCGTAGTAAACAATGGAGCACCAGTGCTTGGGCTCCTCGTAGGCCACGGGCTGCACATCTGCACAGGAAACACATTTGTGAGGTCACAGGGTTGAGGCCGAGCGCATGAACGCGCTATTTGAACAAATAGGACATTATTCTCCACTTTGGGGGTACAATGGTTTGTCTCAATTTTACTGCATTTATTCTTTACTGCAGGATGCAGAAAAAAATCGATTCACATCCAAATTACGATTCTTATTTATCTCGATTTTAAATCGATTCATAATTTTCAAAAATCAATTTAAAAAAAGGAAAATTAATTTGTTTTTAATTCATTATTTTTTCAAGGGGTAGTCACCTGAAATGGTTTTCACTTCACAGGTGTGCTTGAAGCTCATGGAGAGAATGCCAAGAGTGTGCAAAGCAGTAATCAGAGCAAAGGGCGGCTATTTTGAAGAAACTAAAATATAAAACATGTTTTCAGTTATGTCACCTTTTTTTGTTAAGTACATAACTCCACATGTGTTCCTTCATAGTTTTGATGTGACAATCTACAATGTAAATAGTCATGAAAATACAGAAAACGTATTGAATGAGAAGGTGTGTCCAAACTTTTGGCCTGTACTGTTATATATATATATATATATATATATATATACACACAGTATATATATATATACACATCTCTATTAGAGATGTCCGATATTGGCTTTTTTACCGATATCCGATAAAGTTAAAGTTAAAGTTAAAGTTAAAAGTTAAAGTTAAAGTTAAAGTACCAATGATTGTCACACACACACTAGGTGTGGTGAAATTTGTCCTCTGCATTTGACCCATCCCCTTGTTCACCCCCCGGGAGGTGAGGGGAGCAGCGGGCAGCAGCGGTTTCCGCGCCCTGGAATCATTTTTGGTGATATTGTCCAACTCTTAATTACCGATACCAATATCAACCGATACCGATATATACAGTCGTGGAATTAACACATTATTATGCCTAATTTTGTTGTGATGCCCCGCTGGATGCATTAAACAATGTAACAAGCCAGTTCCAGCTTGTGGTGCCCAAGATGAGACTTAAAACCAGGGGAGACAGAGCCTTCTCTGTGGTCGGCCCTAAGCTCTGGAACACTCTGCCCCTCCGTGTTCGAACTGCTCCCACAGTGGAGTGTTTTAAGTCTCGTCTTAAGACCCACTTTTATTCTCTGGCTTTTAACACACGTGAGTTGTGTGGTCCTCTGTTGTCCTCTGTGTTTTTTTAAATTTTGATTTCTATTTACTGTTTTAATTGGTTTTACCCTTTAAAATCGTTTTTAGTCATATTTATTTTATATTGTTTTTAATTGTGTTTAATATTGTTGTGCAGCACTTTGGAAACATTTTGTTGTTTAAATGTGCTATATAAATAAAGTGGATTGGATTGGATTGAACAAGGTTTTCCAAAATAAATCAACTCAAGTTACGGGGGAAAAAATGCCAACATGGCACTGCCATATTTGTATTATTGAAGTCACAAAGTGCATTATTTTTTGTAACATGCCTCAAAACAGCAGCTTGGAATTTGGGACATGCTCTCCCTGAGAGAGACTATGAGGAGGTTAAGGGGGGGGGGGGGGTATATTGTAGCGTCCCAGAACAGTTAGTGCTGCAAGGGGTTCTGGGTATTTGTTCTGTTGTGTTTATGTTGTGTTACGGTGCGGATGTTCTCCCGAAATGTGTTTGTCATTCTTGTTTGGTGTGGGTTCACAGTGTGGCGCATATTTGTAACAGTGTTAAACTTGTTTATACGGCCACCCTCAGTGTGACCTGTATGGCTGTTGAACAAGTATGCATGCAACGATTTCCGAACTCTAAATGGGTGAATTTTGGCGAATTAACAACACGAACAGGGACGGATTCAAGTTGCACCAGTGGCCCAAAGATGCGAAAGTGGCAAGAAATTGGACGAAATTTGTTCAAAATACGAGGCTGTGGGGAAAGCCGACGAAATGGTCAGTCGTTTGTTCCGCACACTTTACCGACGAAAGCTATGCTACGACAGAGATGGCAAGAATGTGTGGATATCCTGCGACACTCAAAGCAGATGCATTTCCAACGATAAAGTCACAGAAATCTGCCGCCAGACCCCTATTGAATCTGCCGGAGTGTGTGAGCTATTCAGGGACAAAGGACCTCGGTAGCACGGTGAGCAATGGCGGCAGTTTGTTCCCGCAGACGAGCGAGCTAAACCCCCTGGATGTCTTGGCTCACACCGTCCTTTATGCCACCGAAGATGATCAAGAGAAGAATATCGACCCTAGCTTCCCTGGCCTGCTGACATCAACTCCAAAACTGGACAGATCAGCTTTCAGGAAAAGAGAGCGGATGAGGGTATGTCTACAGAATATATTAATTGATGAAAACTTTATTCATTACTCGCGGTTTTACGTAAATTATTATACATAAACTGTGTTTACCAATAATTTAGCTTAAAAACATTTATTTTTTTCAATTATTCGAGTACATTCGGGTAGTCTTGTGTAATGCAGTATTTTGTGTCTATTTAGGTATGGTTAACCTGAGTGCTGAAATCGTGGAAAAATATATGTTCTTACCGCGCCTGAAATGGGCTGTCTGCACTCTCAAAGTGCATGTTGTTGCCAAATGTATTTCATATGCTGTAAACCTAGTTCATAGTTGTTAGTAATTATCTTATCAGACAGTGTTAAGCCGCTGAAATCCGAGTCTGAATCTGAGCTAATGTCGCTATACCTTGCTGTTCTATCCGCCATGTTTGTTTGTATTGGCATCACTATGTGATGTCACAGGAAAATGGACGGGTGTATATAACGATGGTTAAAATCAGGCACTTTGAAGCTTTTTTTAGGGATATTGCGTGATGGGTAAAATTTTGAAAAAAACTTCGAAAAATAAAATAAGCCGCTGGGAACTGATTTTTAATGGTTTTAACCCTTCTGAAATTGTGATAATGTTCCCCTTTAAGGGCCACGGAAATGCACCACGCTTAAGGATTCTCTCTCTCTCCACACTGTGTGATTCTTGGTGGTTTCTGAGTTGACTGTTACATTGTATCTTTATGGTATCCTAATGGTCTTAATCAGTTCGAAATTGCGCTAATTACTCTACCACATTTCAGACGTAAAAGCCAGAGTGAATGTTATCGCTAAAGCCTTGTTACCACAAGCAGAGGTGACATCAGGAACCAAGCTTTTATGGGGCTCATAAAGAAAAAAAAGCTGCTGGGAAGCCGGAGCCGCAAACCGACTTCACTGTAAACAGTCTGATACACACTATTACAGTATTACTTAAATACTACTCTATCTGAAGTGTTTGCATTGAGTTGGAGAGTGTATAAAAGTGTTGTTACCTGGCCGGTTGCTAGTCTCAAGAGGCAAAGCCGGCACCAAGAGGGTGGTGTCCATGGGCTGGGGGCAGTCCTGAGTCATTGGCTCCTCCGGGGGCATGTAGGCGGGCGGCGGCGTCTCTGCGTTACCAAAAACAAACAGTTAGATGTCGTGTGGCGGGAAAAGGCAACGAAGACAAGACATTTGGGGTTTCACCTGGCATCTGGAAAGGGCTGCCGGGGTCGGAGCTGGAGGGCGAATGGGGGAAGGTGGCGTTGCTGCCGCTCCCCGGCGAGCTCGGGAAGCTATTTACCGGCGAATGGGGGAAGGGCACGGGGTTGGCCGGAGCGAAGGACTCTGGGAAGGTGGCGTTCTGGGGCATGTGTGGCTCGTTCTGCTGCAGAGGGTTGCGGAAACGGGGCAGCATGGTGTGCTTGGCGTTGAACTCGCTGTTCCTCGGTACCAACACAGGGGGCAGCACTGAAAGTAAAGAGACGATTGTTCAGTTCAGTTCAGTTCAGTTTATTTCGAACATGCATACGATACGATGTGGCCCATTACGTCGATGGCGAGCTAGCATTAGACACCTTTTTACCTGCACGCTGCCTCCCGCTGTTACCGACATCTATAAAGCAATTAGCTACCGGCTGCCACCTACTGATATGGAAGAGTATTACACGGTTACTCTGCCGAGCTCTAGACAGCACCGACACTCAACAACAACACATCATTTGCAGACTATAATTACTGGTTTGCAAAAAATATTTTTTTAACCCAAATAGGTGAAATTAGTTCATCTCCCACGGCACACCAGACTGAATCCCACGGCACACTAGTGTGTCGCGGCACAGTGGTTGAAAAACACTGAGGTAGATCACATCCACTTGGTCAATTGAATAGTAGCTCGCCTGCAGAAAAAGTGTGGGCACCCCTGGTGTAGTGTATCACATATTTCCAGTTTGTTTCATTAATGCACATTTGAAAAGGAGTAGGAAGAAGCTTAGCTTATTTAATCCTACCCCTCTTCATACCATAGCAATGTTATCCCGTTGTTGAAACGGGAAGTGACTCAAAATTACCTGTTGGTACACATGTGCCCCGCCTGGATCTGCCCCCTTTTTCCCCACACACCTTGAGAGTCGAAGCCGACAAGCTAAAAGCTTCCAGCTCTTTGTCCAGCGCGACTCTTAAGGCGGCAGGGGGTGAGCTTTACTCTCGCACTGCAGCACCAGCCGGCATTGGTTACACATTAAATCATCTATTTTAGAACAGGGTGCGCTGAGCGTAAGACAGATGATGGCTGGAACAGGAAGTGACTCACAATTGGATTGTGTGTGTTTCTGTTGGTCCATGAACTCATCACTGGGGGGTGTGAAGAGTGCACTGAGTCATTGGTAAATCGGTCAAGGTCCCATCCTTAGTTTGTCTTGTCTTTTCAGCGAAACCATATTGGCAGATATGAGAGTGTTTATGCATCATAATGACTACAATTACATTGCATTTGGACATAATGTGTTATAAAAAGACACACGAAAAGTACATTCTTGGTACCCTTTATGTCAGGGGTGTCTGATGTGTGGCCTGCACCACATTCTAAAAATACTAGGGGTGTAACGGTACACAAAAATTTCCATTTGGTACGTACCTCGGTTTAAAGGTCACGGTTCGGTTCATTTTCGGTACAGTAAGCAAACAACAAAATATACATTTTTTGGTTATTTATTTACCAAATTTGTAAACAATGGCTTTATCCTTTTAACATTGGGAACACTATAATAATTCTGCCCACGTTAATCAACATTAAACTGCCTCAAGTTGTTGCTCAGATTTAATAAAATGACAAAACTTTTCTTCTACATATAAAAAGTGCCACTCTCAGTGTAAACTGTATCGCTGTTGATGAAGTATGCTTTGCATTTACGTGTGTGTGCGTACAGGAGCCGCTCACATCTTGTGACTGGGCAGGCATGTTGTTAAAAGGGATGAAAAGCGGACGTGACGTCAGCTCGTAGAGGACGTTAAAAGCAGTGCCTGTAAGGCACGCCCCCAAGACTGTGGAATACGAGATATAATGACTGATGAAAACCTTTGTTCGATAATAAGGGTTGCTTCAGCTCATAGCCTGAGCCCCGACATTAATGAACTAGCATCCAAGAAAAGATGGCAGGTATCTGGCTTGGGCACATCAGATTAGATCAGTGTGTTGCAAACTGAGCAGTTTAAAGTCCTGAATGGTTGGTTTATTCATTATTTTATTTTCAAATGTATTAGCCTGTGGAAAAAGTTAATGTTGATATTTACCTCAGAAGGCTGCAAATAGAAAAGAGGCATTCAATTTTTATTTAAATTGTATTTGATATGGCATTGATATTTTTTAATTATTATTATTATTATTTGAAACTCGATTTTGCATGTCACTATAAAGTTATATAAGCCTTGCTTGTTCAATATTTAATGCAAAACTTGTTTGGGTCCCTATCAAAAAGGTTAATTTGTTCAACCTTGGCCCGCAGCTTTGTTCAGTTTTAAATTTTGGCCCACTCTGTATTTGAGTTTGACACCCCTGTTGTAGACCCCTGATCTAGACTAGAGATTCCCAAACTGTGGTACGCGGGCTCCATCTAGTGATATGCCAAATAATCACTTATTTAAATATTCAAACACAGTGTAACTGTTCAAACCGTGTGTAACGTTAAAGTAGCCAAAAATAATACATATTCAAGCGTTGAAAGTAAAATTAAGAATAATTATAATAATATATGACTTATTTTTAACACTTTTATGAGTGGGGCCCTTATGTAACTCCAAGAAACATAGTGAGATTTTTTTTCAGACATGAAAGTAAAAAAAAAAAAGTATTTTCCGGACCTTAGGGTGCACCATGAGTGGGTCTATTCAGGTCTATTTTCATTTTTAAGGTGCATTAAAGGGGTGGCTCACTAGTGCAACAACAACGCCGGAAATGTGTCGCGTGAAAAACCGTCTGACCGGAACTCTCTAATAACTCAAGTTTTGTGGGTAAATTATGTAAACCCACTACACCGGTATGTTTTAGCGCTTTCATGGTGAGTTTACTGACAGATACAAGTTAGAACTTGACACTACTTTATATTAGAAATGGCAACATAACAAGAAGATAGAGAAAAAGAAGAAGCTTATCGACAACATTGTCGGCACGGACTACAAAGGCGGACGCGCGCGCAAATTTTCAGGACTTATGCAGATCCCAAACATCAGCAGGTACCAGAAGGTAAAAAAAAGTTGGTTTTGCATAATATTGTGAAACAAAACGCCAGATAATGTCTGCTAATGGGTGGCATTGTGTGGTCTTTATACACCAACCATAGTAAAACTTGTATCTCTGACTACGGTAGCCGTAATGAGCCGACAATCCATCAAGCAGTGCGGCTTAAAAGCCATACTAAAACATTTTGACAAATTTTTGAGTGCCGTGTGTAATGCTCTTTATTTTCAATGGAACATTTAAAGTTTTGGCGTTGTTTACTTGAGTCATGTTGCGGTCTACACGTATCTCTTATGTATGGCTGCCATCGACTGGTCACACTTATTACAATATGTACCAAATAAAATTGCTTCGAGGTCGGTAAGCACAACCAGAATTATTCCGTACATTAGGCGCATCGGGTTATAAGGCGCACTGTCGATTTTTGAGAAAATGAAAGGGTTTTAAGTGCGCCTTATAGTCCGAAAAATACAGTATATTAATTATTTTCCAACATTTTTATGACTAGTTTAGTTTAGTCTTTATTTGAAGGGACAATGCACAGAAACATTAAGCTCAAAGACAAGATATGTTCTGTACCAGATTGTAGCTAAATAGCTCATTTCCATCTGCAGTCCCTGGCTACCTAAATTAAAGGGATACAAAAATCATGCAATAAAATGATGACAATAAAACCATACTATAGCACAGGCCTGGGCAATTATTTTGACTCGGGGGCCAAATTTAGAGAAAAAAATGTGTCTGGGGGCCGGTATATCTATTTTTAGGAAAATTAATACAAAATCTCACAATAAAGTCTGATTGAATGCTAAAAATTTTATGACAGACCACCTTAAAAAACGAATGGAATTTTATTTTTTTCTATGAAGGATAAAACCCTGAATATTGAGAACATACGAACGTCACACCTCCTCTCAATCGACATATTTTACAATCAAGCCAAATGCAACAAAAATGCAACAAACACAGCGAAATATGAACGTGAAGGGTAAAAAAAATATATATATCACTAAGCTTTAGAACTTTCTTGTAAAAATCTTCTTCCGCATCTGTCCCTGACACCCACATTTCAGGCTCTGGAAACGCTCCCCGTCCACACTGCTTGGTGCCTCGTCTGAGCTGCTGTGATGTAGATTACTATAGTAACTAGTAGGGTTGTACGGTATACGGGTATTAGTATAGTACCGCGATACTAATGAATAGTCTTCGGTACCAGACTGCCGCTGAAAAGTACCGGTCCGCCACACCCTAAGATTTTTTGTTAAAATAAAGCCAATAATGCCATTTTTTCTGGTCCCCTTTATTTAGAAAAGTATTGAAAAGTACTGAAAAGAATCAAAATAATATTGGTATCAGGACAACTTTAGTCACTAAAATATCATGCAAAAGCGCAGATTCCAACCATTGAAATACTTTGTATAGTTCAGGGGTCGGCAACCTTTACCAGTCAAAGAGCCATTTTGACCAGTTTCACAAATTATAGAAAACAATGGGAGCCACAAAAATTTTTTGAAATTTAAAATGAAATAACACTGCATACAAAGTTTTTTTTTTTTGCTTTGTGCTATGTATAAACCAGGGGTCTCAGACACGCTGCCCACACCTTAATATGGAATTTGAATGCTGGTGCGACACGCGGGTTTTATATGAATGGCGCTTGTCAGCGTCATGCGTGCCGTGATAGTACAGCATATAGCACCCACTACAACCAGCGTGCCTGATCAGCCACACGTTGTATGGGGCTTCCGCTTGCTCGTAGGTGACAGCAACGCATACTTGGTCAACAACCACACAGGTTACACTGACGGTGGCGGTATGAAAAAAACTCTTACTAATAATGCGCCACACTGTGAACCCACACCAAACAAGAATGACAAACACATTTCGGGAGAACATCTGCACCGTAACACATCATAAACACAACAGGACAAATACCCAGAATCCCATGCAGCCCTAACTCTTCCGGGATACATTATACACCCCCGCTACCAAACCCCGCCCACATCAACCGATGCGCCGGGGGGAAGGGGGGTTTGGTGGTAGCAGGGGTGTATAATGTAGCCCGGAAGAGTCAGGGCTGCATGGGATTCTGGGTATTTGTTCTGTTGTGTTTATGTTGTGTTAAGGTGCAGATGTTCTCGCGAAATGTGTTGTCTTGTCTTGTTTGGTTTTGGTTCAAAGTGTGGCGCATTATTAGTAAGAGTGTTAAAGTTGTTTTATATGGTCACCGTCAGTGTAACCTGTGTGGCTGTTGACCAAGTATGCCTTGCTGTCACATACGTGTGCAAGCAGAAGATGCATACTGTATAACAAGTGGTTGGGCTGGCACGTTGTTAATACAGATTGAAGAGGGCGCCAAATGCTGTACCATCACGGCACGCCCTTATTATAACTGTAAAGGTGAAAATCGGTGAATATTAATCCCGGGAGTTTTCTGCGAGAGGCACTGAAATCCGGAAGTCGCACGGAAAAATCGGGGGGTTCGGCAAGTAAGCTGCTGAGCCGCATCAGAGTGATCAAAGAGCCGCATGCGGCTCCGGTGCCGCGGGTTGCCGACCCCTGGTATAGTTGAAGACTTACGGTCATTAGAAAACATCACTGCACATCATAATGGCAGCTACACTTTCCATCTTAAAGATATAAAAAAAATATTTGGGAATGTCCGGCGGGCCAGATTGAAAAGCTCCCCGGGCCTTAATTTGCCCAGGTCTGCTATAGCATGTAGACTGAGACCCTTTCTGGTCCCCAGGATCAAACTTTAGGGAAGCCGTTAGGATAAAAAAAAAAGTATATATTGTATTGGTTTTAAAAATGAAAAGTATCAATATGGCCACCGCATGCTTTGACTTTTCAGTGTGCGGTCCTCAGTGGAAAAAGTTTGGACACCCCTGCTTCATGTGGACAAATGTCTAGGTTTTTGCTTACTGAGAATCTCTGTGCAGTTTTTGAAGAGTCAGCCTCTCCTCAGTCGGCCTCTTCCTGCCGCATTTGTTTCTTGCTCTCACATTTCTGCACTGGAAGGCCATTTCGAGGCCAGACACTCTTGAGGAATTCATCACCAGAGAGGTAAAATATCCTTGGGCCTATTCAGGTGCAGTGCATACAAACCACGGAGATAGCCTCCCTATAAACACTTGATAGCAGACAAAAAAAGCCTCTGCTGATATAATAGACATCTGCAATGCATGCTCGCTGTGGTTTTTATTCAAAGGGCTGACAGCTGACGTGTTTGGTGGAATAGTGCCGGGAGATTGACAGGAAGTGTGTGTGTCGGCATGTGCTGTGTGTGTGTGTGTGTGTGTGTGTGTGTGGGAAGGGGTCGTGCAGACAGACAGTTGCTTGAGGGTTGAATCACCTCCTGCTCCTCGCTTTTATCCCCCTCGGCTGCTAAAACATGACGCGTGCGAGGCAGGCAGCGACTCTTTCCTCCTATTGTATGTGGGTGTGGGGCTTCCTGTTCCAGCCAAAAAATGAAAACGTGTGCAGGCGCAGATCGCGTATCCTCATGTCTGTCACATGTGTTCTTTTATGTAGAAAAAAAATTAAAAATAAAATGTACAAAGTATATTTGTGCTTCGGCAAGCATTTTTAAAATAGTATATCTTGTCGAGGGATAATACTATCGAAAGCCAAGGAAATACGTCTTAGAGTAGTCAGTGTACAATTGGTACAGCACGGGTGTAGCCGCCCTAGTGGCTCCCTGGAGCTTTTTCAAAAATGTATTATGATGGAAATGGGGGAAACTATATAGTTTTTGTTTTAATATGGTTTGTGTAGGACAGGGGTCGGCAACCCGCGGCTCTTTGATCACTCTGATGCGGCTCAGCTGCATACTTGCCGAACCCCGATTTTCCCGGGAGACTTCCGGATTTCAGTGCCTCTCGCAGAAAACTCCCGGGATTAATATTCTCCGATTTTCACCCTTACATTAATAATAAGGGCGTGCCATGATGGTACAGCATTTAGCGCCCTCTACAATCTGTATTGACAGCGTGCCAGCCCAGCCTCTTGTTGTATGCATCTTCTGCTTGCACACGTAAGTGACAGCAAGGCATACTTGGTCAACAGCCACACAGGTTACACTGACGGTGGCCATATAAAACAACTTTAACACTCTTACTAATAATGCGCCACACTTTGAACCAAAACCAAACAAGAATGACAAAACACATTTCGGGAGAACATCTGCACCTTAACACAACATAAACACAACAGAACGAATACCCAGAATCCCATGCAGCCCTGACTCTTCCGGGCTACATTATACACCCCTGCTACCACCAAACCCCCTCACACATCACACCCCACTCTCTGTGCGTCCGTTGAGGTGGGCGGGGTTTGGTAGCGGGGGTGTATAATGTAGCCCGGAAGAGTTAGGGCTGCATGGGATTCTGGGTATTTGTTCTGTTGTGTTTATGTTGTATTACGGTGCAGATGTTCTTCCGAAATGTGTTTGTCATTCTTGTTTGGTGTGGGTTCACAGTGTGGCGCATTATTAGTAAGAATGTTAAAGTTTTTTATACCGCCACCGTCAGTGTAACCTGTGTGGTTGTTGACCAAGTATGCATTGCTGTCACCTACGTGAGCAGGCAGAAGCCCTGTACAACTTGTGGCTGAGCCGGCACGCTGGTTGTAGTGGGCGCTTAATGTTGTACCATCACGGCACGTACGAGCGAACAGTTGCCTTGAAATTCGTAGACTGCCGGAAAAATCGGGAGGGTTGACAAGTATGACGCTGTCAAGCGCCATTCATATAAAACCCGCGGGCCGCACTAACATTCAATTTTTATATTAAGGTGTGCCCTTGGTTTATACATAGCACAAAGCAAAAAAAAACTTTGTATACAGTGTTATTTCATTTTAAATTTCAAAAGATTTTTGTGGCTCCCATTGTTTTCTTTAATTTGTGAAGCTGGTCAAAACGGCTCTTTGACTGGTAAAGGTTGACGACCCCTGGTGTAGGAGGACAAACATGACACAAACCTTCTAAATTATTAGAAAGCCCACTGTGTAATATGTTTGTGTTTATTATTTCTGATGAGAGTACATGGCGAGTGCCGTTTTGTCCTACTAATTTCTGCATGAGTGCTGCCAAAAAAGGGGAGCTGTGGTTCATACATGCATTTTAACAGTGAGGCGTGCCAGCTATTTAGACATATAAACATGTTCCTGCACATGTTAAAGTTAAAGTTTAGTTAAAAATTAAAGTACCAATGATTGTCACACACACACACACACACTAGGTGTGGTGAAATGTGTCCTCTGCATTTGACCCATCCCCTTGTTCACCCCCTGGGAGGTGAGGGGAGCAGTGGGCAGCAGCGGTGGCTACGCCCGGGAATCATTTTTGGTGATTTAACCCCCAATTCCAACCCTTGATGCTGAGTGCCAAGCAGGGAGGTAATGGCTTCCATTTTTATAATCTTTGGTATGACTCGGCAGGGGTTTGAACTCACAACCTGCAAAAATTGGTAAAACTATGGCATAAGAGGTGTTTCACAACAGTGGTTAAGTAATTATTTAAGTAATAGATCTCAATATGTGGAATTTAATAAGACTAAATCTCAGCCAAGAAGAGTAACTTGTGGGGTTCCACAAGGCTCGGTATTGGGACCTAAGTAATTTATATTATATTTAAATGATATTTGTTCAGTATCTAATAAATTGACATTTATGATGTTTGCAGATGATGCAAATGTATATTGTTCAGGAGAAGACTTGAAGGAAGTGTTGAGGATAATACAGGTTGAGTTGATTCAGCTAAAAAAATGGTTTGATATCAATAAGTTATCATTAAATGATAAGAAAACTAAATTTATGGTGTTTAGTGGTGCAAGGACAAATTGTGAAGCAAAATTAAAATTAAATCAAGTGGAAATTGATAGAGTATATGAAACTAAATTCTTGGGAATAATAATTGATCATATATTATGTTGGAAACCGCATATTGAATATATAAAGAGAAAAATATCCAAATCCATTGCCATTCTTTGTAAAGTAAAACACATGCTGAATAAGAAATGTCTGCATATGTTATATTATTCTTTTATTTTTCCATATTTAACATATTGAGTTGAAGTTTGGGGAAATGTTTATAGAACAAACATAGACCCAATAATTAAACTCCAAAAAATGGTCATTATAATAATACACAAAGCGTGCTACTATGAACATACCAATCCATTATTTATAAGTTCTAATGTTTCAGATATTGTGTTTTTAAAAACAATGGAAATGATGTTTGGAGTAAAGAACAACAGCCTTCCAGCTTGTATTCTTAGGTTATTTCAATTAAGAGGAGAAAACTATAATTTACGGGGGATATTGATTTTTGAAATAGGTAAAGCAAGAACTAATATAAAATACAAATGTATTTCAGTTTTAGGAGTTAAATGGTGGAACAAGCTCAGTGATGAGCTGAAGACATGTACTTCTTTGTTAAGGTTTAAGAAAACCTTGAAAGGTGAAATAATTTAAAATTATAAAATATAGTAACAATTACTTTCATCCCATTGATTTAGATTTTTTTTTTTTAACGTTGATGTTCCAGGTAATCTTATTTTCAGTGAAGGTTTATGATAGGCAAATATAAGCTTTGGCTTCAGCCTATTCCTTTTTCGGTCATGCTTTTTCTTTTATTTTATTTTTGTGTATGATTGTTAAAGGGGAACATTATCACCAGACCTATGTAAGCGTCAATATATACCTTGATGTTGCAGAAAAAAGACCATATATTTTTTTAACCGATTTCCGAACTCTAAATGGGTGAATTTTGGCGAATTAAACACCTTTCTATTATTCGCTCTCGGAGCGATGACGTCACACCGTGACGTCACATCGGTAAGCAATCCGCCATTTTCTCAAACACATTACAAACACCGAGTCAAATCAGCTCTGTTATTTTCCGTTTTTTCGACTGTTTTCCGTACCTTGGAGACATCATGCCTCGTCGGTGTGTTGTCGGAGGGTGTAACAACACGAACAGGGACGGATTCAAGTTGCACCAGTGGCCCAAAGATGCGAAAGTGGCAAGAAATTGGACGTTTGTTCCGCACACTTTACCGACGAAAGCTATGCTACGACAGAGATGGCAAGAATGTGTGGATATCCTGCGACACTCAAAGCAGATGCATTTCCAACTGGACTGGACAGATCAGCTTTCAGGAAAAGAGAGCGGATGAGGGTATGTCTACAGAATATATTAATTGATGAAAACTGGGCTGTCTGCACTCTCAAAGTGCATGTTGTTGTCAAATGTATTTCATATGCTTTAAACCTAGTTCATAGTTGTTAGTTTCCTTTAATGCCAAACAAACACATACCAATCGTTGGTTAGAAGGCGATCGCCGAATTCGTCCTCGCTTTCTCCCGTGTCGCTGGCTGTCGTGTCGTTTTCGTCGGTTTCGCTTGCATACGGTTCAAAACGATATGGCTCAATAGCTTCAGTTTCTTCTTCAATTTCATTTTCGCTACCTGCCTCCACACTACAACCATCCGTTTCAATACATGCGTAATCTGTTGAATCGCTTAAGGCGCTGAAATCCGAGTCTGAATCCGAGCTAATGTCGCTATAGCTTGCTGTTCTATGCGCCATGTTTGTTTGTATTGGCATCACTGTGTGACGTCACAGGAAAATGGACGGGTGTATATAACGATGGTTAAAATCAGGCACTTTGAAGCTTTTTTTTAGGGATATTGCGTGATGGGTAAAATTTTGAAAAAAACTTCGAAAAATAAAATAAGCCACTGGGAACTGATTTTGAATGGTTTTAACCATTCTGAAATTGTGATAATGTTCCCCTTTAAATATGTATAGTCTGTACTCTTAAACTGGTCACACAAAATGGTTAATGGTTGATTATATGACCGAAATACACTTATTTCATTCATTCAACCTACCGATCTCAGGGCGGACACTCTAACCACTATTGACTCATTTTTAGTATATTGAATCTATATCGCTAAACGAGCTGTACACTGGATACTCTATAGTTGATCCAAGTTTCATTTCAATCATATTGTGCCCTAACAGGATGGTTGCTGAAATTGTAATTCCTGGAGAAATGATGCTGAGGACGTCCACACTGACCTGGGCTGTCCACACGTTTGTAGTGGTAAGGGTTGATGCACACGTCCTTCTGCTTGGAACCAAACGGGTACTCGCAGCACTCCAGCGCCTTGAGCTCGTGGTGGGACTGCAGGTCGGGCCAGCGCCACACGCGGCAGTAGATGACGTGCGGCAGGCCCTTCCTGTGGGACACCTGCAGCCGGCCGTCCAGCGAACGGGGGATGGTGACGCAGCTGCTGGGCTGACCGGGGCAGCTGAGCGCCTTCTCCAGCTCCTCCATGGCGCCCTTCTTCTTCTTCAGTTTCTTCACCAGGGCGTCCACGGCCTTCTCGGCCCACTTCTCCTCCTCGTCGCCCTGCTTCCAGCCCAGCAGACGCTTGACGGCCGGGCTGGTGAAGGAGAAGAGTGAGGTGACGTTCATGATGGACGGGGCAGCCCTCCCGCTCTCCTTCTCCGCTGGGCCAAAAGAAGGTTGGGGCGGCAGGTGGAGGTCCAGTTTTGGGAGGGAATTACTGATGAGGTCTTTGAGGATATTGCTCAGCTTCTAAATCCAAAAGGATTATTTTCTGCAAGAAAAATATTATATATTAATCATCTTTAAGGATGCACTTTGCAGTAAGCTTCAAATCAAGTTTTCAAAGCAAACATTTAAGAAATACAATACAGGCCAAAAGTTTGGTACAATCCAGTAAACGATGTTTCCCTGATATCAGATCTAAGTTACGAGTGTTGTGGGCATGCTGGGGATGGTAGATAGGAACCAAGCTACAGAGCCTAAGATTCAGCCTGTAAATGACTTGATAGGTTAAACAAGCATTTTGATAAATATTGAACTCCGTCAGTCTTAAGAGATGATAATTATGGAATAGATGTCGAGTGGGGGCATTAAACTTGGACCATGACAGGGCCCGTATGATTTTCTTTTGCATGGATTCTAATTTGTGAAGGTAGGTAGGGAAGGTGTTACACCAGATGACATTACAGTAGTTTAGATGTGGTTCAAAGAGAGTTTTATATAGGGTGAGTAGAGCATAAAGAGGAAGATAATGACGAAGGTGAAAGAACAGGCCAACATATTTGGATAATTTGTTTAACAGATGGCTAATGTGACATTTGAAATTGAGGTATTCGTCAATGATGACCCCCAGGAATTTTGTGGAGTTCACTCTCAGTATTTCCTGCCCATTGATGTTGATATGGCAGTGCTCAGTATTTGTCCGGTTTTTATTAGAACGAAATAAAATAAAATTTGTTTTATTTACATTAAGTGAGAGCTTATTGCATTTGAACCAGGAATCCACTTTCACAAGCTCTGAATTGACAGTTACTTGTAGATCGTGTAGGCTCCTTTGTGAGGTAAACAAATTTGTATCGTCAGCAAAACTTATTTTATGAAAAGTTTCGGAGTTTACAAAATCATTTATGTATAGGATAAAAAGGAGAGGCCCCAAGATGGATCCCTGGGGAACCCCATAATTTATGGTCATACAGGGTGAATTGTGATCATTGACACATACACATTGCTGCCTTCCGTATAGGTAAGAGCGGAACCAATCGAGAGGTACCCCTCTGACACCATAGTGATATAGCTTATACAATAAGATCTCAAAGTCTATTGTGTCAAAGGCCTTGGATAGATCCAAAAAAATGCCAATACCGCATTTTCCTTCTTCAATACAGTCATTGACCTTTTCCAAGAAGTCGAGTATAGCCGTACAGGTGGTGCTTTTTTTTACGAAAACCATTATGGGAGGGGACAAGGATATTTAGTTTTTCCAGAAAGCCATTCAGTCGATAAAAGTGATGTCCAATTTTTTTCTTACACTTCAGAGTCTCATTTGCAAGCATTCATTTCAGTTTGTCTTAGGTGTGTTGACATAGTCAGGAAGTAGTCTTTGCCATTAAGTTATATGTGCCAGTCGAGCCTTTTGTTCAGCAGACAAAAGGTGGGGGAAATAATCGATTTTTAGATGCATCGCAATTAGGACATGGACGATTATAAAATCGATTAGTAAACATCAATAATTGATTTTTTTTACTGTAAATTTGGCTCACTGCAGCTAGCTACATCACCGAGAGATCCAACCATCTCCTTTATCATAGGGCACTTATGTTTCCGTTTTGCACACATTTCCATGAATGTAATAAATCTGATGGGAATTTCATTTTACAAATGCACTATTTTTAAAAAGTTGCAAGGGATAAACGCTAATTTATTGAAACCAAAATAAATGTAAAACTGCATCAATATGCATAAATTAAAGATACATCAATAATCAATTATTAATCAAATCATAGCTGCTGAATCATAATCAAATAGTGAGGTGGCCCACCTGTAGTGTTTATACCAGGCCTGGGCAATTATTTTGACTGGGGGGCCAAATTTAGGGAAAAAATGTGTCTGGGGGCCGGTATATCTATTTTTAGGAAAACTAATACAAAACCTCACACTAAAGTCTGATGTAATGCTAAAAATGTTATGAAAGACCGCCTTAAAAACGGAATGGAATTTAATTTTTTTCTATGAACGATAAAACCCTGAATATTGAGAACATATGAACGTCACACTCCCTCTCAATCCACATATATTACAATGCAACAAAAATGCAACAAACAGCAAAATATGAAAGTGAAGGGTAAAAAAACAAAAAACATCTACAATCGGATATATATGATATATCACTAAGCTTTAGAACTTTCTTGTAAAAATCTCCTTCCACATCTGTCCCTGACACCCACATTTCAGGCTCTGGAAACGCTCCCCACCCACACTGCTTGGTGCCTCATCTGACCTGCTGTGACGTAGATTACCATAGTAACTAGTAGGGTTGTACGGTATACGGGTATTAATATAGTACCGCGACACTAATGAATCATATTCGGTACCATACCGCCTCTGAAAAGTACCGGTCCGCCACACTCTAAGATTTTTTGTTAAAATAAAGCCAATATTGCAATTTTTTCTGGTCCCCTTTATTTAGAAAAGTATCAAAAAGTACCGAAAAGTATCAAAATAATATTGGTATCAGAACAACACTAGTCACTAAAATATCATGCAAAAGCGCAGATTCCAACCATTGAAATATGTTGTATAGTTCAAGACTTATGGTAATTTGAAAACATCACTGCACATCATAATGGCAGCTACACTTTCCATCTTAAAGATCTAAAACAAATATTTGGGAATGTTCGGCGGGCCAGATTGAAAAGCTTAACAGGCCGCATATGTAGCCCAGGGCCTTAATTTGCCCAGGTCAGGGGATTTTTTTATTTTTTTATTTTTTTTTAATAAAAAAAATAAAAAAAACAATTTGCCCAGGTCTGGTTTATACTGTAAGTTTTCTACTTATTACATGTGGACGTTATCATCACTACTGTCTGATTCCAATCAATGCAAGTCATCAGAATCAGGTCATACACCAACTTATATTCTTGTCTTCATGAAAGAAAGGAATTTTAAACATGCTTGTATTATCATTAAACTAGGGCTGGGCGATATATGGAATATACTGGATATATCGCGGGTTTGTCTCTGTGCGATATAGAAAATGACTATATCGTGATATTCGAGTATACGTTCTCACGCAGTTGCTTTACACTACAGGCTCTTCTCACTCTTTCTAGTCTGTCCTTCTCACAGAGACATAAAACAAGCGCACCTTCTTACATACGTCAAATACTGTCGCGTGTGCAACGTCATACGTCCTCGCCGAGCAGGCAGGTAGCGGCATGGTAACATTAGCTGTGATGCTTGCGGAGCGGTGCGAGTGGTAATACGAGAGAGAGGCAAATCTGGTAACAAATGAAGGAAGAATTAATTCCAATAAAAACAGCAGGGGGTCCATCGTCTGGCGGTGGTTTGGCCTCAAGCGGGAAGATGCCGAACAGACAACCGTAATATGACAAGTATGCGGCAAAAGTGTTGCTACAAAAAGTAGCAGTACTGGCTAATGTGTAGCCCATCCATCCCATCCATTTTCTACCGCTTGTCCTGTTCGGGGACGCGGGGGTGCTGGAGCCTATCTCAGCTGCATCATTTGAAAAATCACCCACTAGAGAATGAAGAGAGCTTTAAACTCCGCATGTCAACATCTCCGTTCGGTGCCACACCAACAAAATGCCAGAGCAAACATTTCCAGAACAACACCGTATGAAACAAATAGTCTAAAACGGAAGGAGATAACGCCTGCAAGAACCTACCACATAGCGAAGGACATACACTATTTGATTTCCTATTATGCAGCTCATTTTTATTTGACACTTATTGAAATATCTAGTGTGATATAATGCACAAAGGTGCACTTTATTTGTTTTAAACTATTGTAGTGGCGTTCTGTACAAAAAGTGCACTTTAATTTAGTGTTGTTTTGATATGTCATCTTAGTGACATCATGCACAAAAGTGCACTAATAGCTTGTTTTAAAATGTCTCTGACAATCTTGCACTTTCTGTTTGGAAATGACATGAATGTTTGTGCCACTGCTTAATAACTGTTTAATAAATACACTTTTGCTAAATTGACTTAGTTGTGATTTCCCTCTCTGCATGGAAGTTTAAAAGTAACATATATTAATGCAGTATGAAGAAGAATGTTTTAATGTAGACACATAGAATCATCAGACTGCTGTGATTATATACATCAAGTGTTCATTCAAGGCTAAGACTTAGACTTAGACTTCCTTTTTATTGTCATTCAAATTTGAACTTTACAGCACAGATAAGAACGAAATTTCGTTACATAAGCTCATGGTAGTGCAGGATAAAAAAGCATATATAAATAAATATATATATATAAATAATATATATATAATATATATATAAAATACATAAATATATATAAATAAATAAATAGATTACTGTACAGATAAATGTATTGCACTTTTTCACATGCGTCCACGTTTATGGATGTATGTTATATTGTCTTTTTTATTCCAGCGAGTTAATCCATTTTGGGGGGGGAGTTGAGGGGATAATTTAATTATGATGCGTTCAAGAGTCTTACGGCCTGAGGGAAGAAGCTGTTACAGAACCTGGAGGTCCTGCTTCGGAGGCTGCGGAACCTCTTTCTAGAGTCCAGCAGTGAAAACAGTCCTTGGTGGGGGTGGGAGGAGTCTTTGCAGATTTTCTGAGCCCCTAAGGCAAAATATGGAGATATATATCGTGTATCGTGACATGGCCTAAAAATATCGAGATATTAATAGAAGGCCATATCGCCCAGCCCTACATTAAACACCTTTAACTTGTTAAAGGGGAACATTATCACCAGACCTATGTAAGCGTCAATATATACTTTGATGTTGCAGAAAAAAGACCATATATTTTTTTAAACGATTTCCGAACCCTAAATGGGTGAATTTTTTTTAATTAAACGCCTTTCTATTATTCGCTCTCGGAGCGATGACGTCACGTTGTGACGTCACATCGGGAAGCAATCCGCCATTTTCTCACTTTCGTCGGTGTGTTGTCGGAGGGTGTAACAACACGAACAGGGACGGATTCAAGTTGCACCAGTGGCCCAAAGATGCGAAAGTGGCAAGAAATTGGACGAAATTTGTTCAAAATATGAGGGTGTGGGGAAAGCCGACGAAATGGTCAGTCGTTTGTTCCGCACACTTTACCGACGAAAGCTATGCTACGACAGAGATGGCAAGAATGTGTGGATATCCTGCGACACTCAAAGCAGATGCATTTCCAACGATAAAGTCAAAGAAATCTGCCGCCAGACCCCCATTGAATCTGCCGGAGTGTGTGAGCTATTCAGGGACAAAGGACCTCGGTAGCACGGCAAGCAATGGCGGCAGTTTGTTCCCGCAGACGAGCGAGCTAAACCCCCTGAATGTCTTGGCTCACACCGTCCCTTATGCCACCGAAGATGATCAAGAGAAGAATATCGACCCTAGCTTCCCTGGCCTGCTGACATCAACTCCAAAACTGGACAGATCAGCTTTCAGGAAAAGAGAGCGGATGAGGGTATGTCTACAGAATATATTAATTGATGAAAACTTTATTCATTACTCGCGGTTTTACGTAAATTATTATACATAAACTGTGTTTACCAATAATTTAGCTTAAAAACATTTATTTTTTTCAATCATTCGAGTACATTCGGGTAGTCTTGTGTAATGCAGTATTTTGTGTCTATTTAGGTATGGTTAACCTGAGTGCTGAAATCGTGGAAAAATATATGCTCTTAGCGCGCCTGAAATGGGCTGTCTGCACTCTCAAAGTGCATGTTGTTGCCAAATGTATTTCATATGCTGTAAACCTAGTTCATAGTTGTTAGTAATTATCTTATCCGACAGTGTTAAGCCGCTGAAATCAGAGTCTGAATCCGAGCTAATGTCGCTATACCTTGCTGTTTGTTTGTATTGGCATCACTGTGTGACGTCACAGGAAAATGGACGGGTGTATATAACGATGGTTAAAATCAGGCACTTTGAAGCTTTTTTTAGGGATATTGCGTGATGGGTAAAATTTTGAAAAAAACTTCGAAAAATAAAATTAGCCACTGGGAACTGATTTTTAATGGTTTTAACCCTTCTGAAATTGTGATAATGTTCCCCTTTAACAAAAACGTCTCTTTCATAAATAAATATAAATGATATATACGAATGAGGTAGATCCCTCCACTTGGTCAATTGAAAAGTAGCTCGCCTGCAGAAAAAGTGTGGCCTAAAAAACTAGTCCCACGTGTTAGTGACTCTCTGGTTGTTGTTTTATGGACATTTACTGCCGCTGAGTGTCATTGCAGTTTGTAAGCCGATTGTTTTGCTGCAGATCTTCTCTCAGATCTCGCCGATCCAAAGTCAGATATCAAAAGGAGGCCATTGCGTTATCAGAGGAAGTCGATCTTCGGCGAGCCGCTCGCAGAGGAAAACGTTATACGGTGCTTCGACAACAGCGGGCCTGGGCCAGGACAATAAAAAGGAAGTGCAGGGATAAATGAGTCCATTCACTGGGCTCCCTGGGGAGCCATTCACCAGCGCATACATCCAAGCTTTTAAAACAAAAAAAAGTCGACGCGATGCTCCTGGTCGTCTTTTTACGTGTTCTGCCAACGCGTACACCGGAACGGAATAAACAGCATGTGAGCGCCGTCCATTAAGTGACTCACCGCTGACAGTAAAGCCTGCAGTATATTGTGTTTCCCTCCAGCAGGAACAAATAGATCATTAAGAATGCTCGCTAAGTTATTCTCGGTCCCCTCTTCAGATTATGGGATTCAATTTCCATTTCTATCTTTGTCGGATACCGCACATTGGACAGGTGCTTTTTACGGTGTATTGGTCACTTACTAAAAACCGTGTCAGGAACATTACAACGAGTGAGCGCTATACTTAGCCAACCTCCTGACTTACTGTCCTCACCTAACACAGTGATGCTGTACAACTGAGGCAGGAAGAAAGGGGGACCAGCAGGAAACAGGTGTCTTCACGTCCGTCATCACCATCGTAACAACAGCATCGTTTCCTTTCTGCTGCGCTGTGCAGGTCTTCCCACAGGTGCAGGATGGGGTGCGAGGGACTTTCCAGTATGGACACCCCCCCCCCCCGTCCCAGACTTTTATCTGTCTGTTATTTTCACGCTTTGTCTCTCAAAATGCATGAAAGGATCACTTCCTGTGGGTCATTTATGCATGGCCACAAATGGGGTTTTAGCACCATTACTCAGTGTTTTTCTCGGTAAAGGGGAACATTATCACCAGACCTATGTAAGCGTCAATATATACCTTGATGTTGCAGAAAAAAGACCATATATTTTTTTAACCGATTTCCGAACTCTAAATGGGTGAATTTTGGCGAATTAAACGCCTTTCTAATATTCGCTCTCGGAGCGATGACGTCACAACGTGGCGTCACATCGGGAAGCAATCCGCCATTTTCTCAAACACCGAGTCAAATCAGCTCTGTTATTTTACGTTTTTTCCGTACCTTGGAGACATCATGCCTCGTCGGTGTGTTGTCGGAGGGTGTAACAACACGAACAGGGATGGATTCAAGTTGCACCAGTGGCCCAAAGACGCGAAAGTGGCAAGAAATTGGACGCTTGTTCCGCACACTTTACCGACGAAAGCTATGCTACGACAGAGATGGCAAGAATGTGTGGATATCCTGCGACACTCAAAGCAGATGCATTTCCAACGATAAAGTCAAAGAAATCTGCCGCCAGACCCCCATTGAATCTGCCGGAGTGTGTGAGCAATTCAGGGACAAAGGACCTCGGTAGCACGGCAAGCAATGGCGGCAGTTTGTTCCCGCAGACGAGCGAGCTAAACCCCCGATCGACCCTAGCTTCCCTGGCCTGCTGACATCAACTCCAAAACTGGACAGATCAGCTTTCAGGAAAAGAGCGCAGATGAGGGTATGTCTACAGAATATATTAATTGATGAAAATTGGGCTGTCTGCACTCTCAAAGTGCATGTTGTTGCCAAATGTATTTCATATGCTGTAAACCTAGTTCATAGTTGTTAGTTTCCTTTAATGCCAAACAAACACATACCAATCGTTATCTCGGTTGTTTTTTTAACACTCACACAGCAACAGAAGAAACCAAGGGATGTGAAACAAGTAATTTAAAGTAGGGCTGCAACGATTAAATTGATTTATTTGATTTAAAAAAAAAGCTTTGATTATTTTTTTAAAGACAACTGCACCTCAATTTGCAAAGTGGAACCTAATTTTCAATAGTAGGGGTCTATACTTGGACCCCTATTTCTTATTTACATCAATGACCTGGCTACTGTATCTTCATCCTTTGCCTACTAACCTGAATGTTTGTGCCACTGCTTAAAGGGGAACATTATCACCAGACCTATGTAAGCGTCAATATATACCTTGATGTTGCAGAAAAAAGACCATATATTTTTTTAACCGATTTCCGAACTCTAAATGGGTGAATTTTGGCGAATTAAACGCCTTTCTAATATTCGCTCTCGGAGCGATGACGTCACAACGTGGCGTCACATCGGGAAGCAATCCGCCATTTTCTCAAACACCGAGTCAAATCAGCTCTGTTATTTTCCGTTTTTTCGACTGTTTTCCGTACCTTGGAGACATCATGCCTCGTCGGTGTGTTGTCGGAGGGTGTAACAACACGAACAGGGACGGATTCAAGTTGCACCAGTGGCCCAAAGATGCGAAAGTGGCAAGAAATTGGACGTTTGTTCCGCACACTTTACCGACGAAAGCTATGCTACGACAGAGATGGCAAGAATGTGTGGATATCCTGCGACACTCAAAGCAGATGCATTTCCAACGATAAATTCAAAGAAATCTGCCGCCAGACCCCCATTGAATCTGCCGGAGTGTGTGAGCAATTCAGGGACAAAGGACCTCGGTAGCACGGCAAGCAATGGCGGCAGTTTGTTCCCGCAGACGAGCGAGCTAAACCCCCTATCGACCCTAGCTTCCCTGGCCTGCTGACATCAACTCCAAAACTGGACAGATCAGCTTTCAGGAAAAGAGCGCGGATGAGGGTATGTCTACAGAATATATTAATTGATGAAAACTGGGCTGTCTGCACTCTCAAAGTGCATGTTGTTGCCAAATGTATTTCATATGCTGTAAACCTAGTTCATAGTTGTTAGTTTCCTTTAATGCCAAACACATACCAATCGTTGGTTAGAAGGCGATCGCCAAATTCGTCCTCGCTTTCACCCGTGTCGCTGGCTGTCGTGTCGTTTTCGTCGGTTTCGCTTGCATACGGTTCAAACCGATATGGCTCAATAGCTTCAGTTTCTTCTTCAATTTCGTTTTCGCTACCTGCCTCCACACTACAACCATCCGTTTCAATACATTCGTAATCTGTTGAATCGCTTAAGCCGCTGAAATCCGAGTCTGAATCCGAGCTAATGTCGCAATAGCTTGCTGTTCTTTCCGCCATGTTTGTTTGTGTTGGCTTCACTATGTGACGTCACAGGAAAATGGACGGGTGTATATAACGATGGTTAAAATCAGGCACTTTGAAGCTTTTTTTAGGGATATTGCGTGATGGGTAAAATTTTGAAAAAAACTTCGAAAAATAAAATAAGCCACTGGGAACTGATTTTTAATGGTTTTAACCCTTCTGAAATTGTGATAATGTTCCCCTTTAATAGTATCCAAAATTGCAACAAATATGACAGTATATTATCATACTTTCCAAACACATTTTTGTCCAAATAAAAATAAATAAAAATACTTAACTTTACAGCAAACTACCCATTAAATTAATAAAAATGACTATACATTTTACATTGTTCTTTACAGCATATTACTGTAAATAAAAAAAACTACTACTGTTTTTTGCGTTAAAATTCTGTTGACTTTGCTGCCAGTTTTTGACTGTAAAATCTAGGGTTGTTGTTTTTAACGGTGTATTACTGTAAAAGCGATGAGCTGGCGACTTGTCCAGGGTGTACCCTGCCTACCGCCCGAATGCAGCTGAGATAGGCTCCAGCACACCCGCGACCTCAAAAGGGACAAGCGGTAGAAAATGGATGGATATCACTGTCAATGGAAAGACGGTACATTCGTTTTTACGATAAAAAAAAACAGGCAGCTAAATTGCCAGAATTAAAAAATAAACAACTTGTACTGTTTGTCCATGAACAATATAATGTTGTAAAAACAATGTCAATTTAACGCAAATATTCTGAGCAATTATTATTTTTTCCGTAAAAAAACCCCCAAAAAACAGTGGTACTGTTTTTCCATTTACTGTAAAATGTTGTAAAATATTTTTAAAAAAACACTATTTTACAGTAAAATTTCGTAATGTAAAGTTTTTACTGTAAAATCGACAGTCTACTTAAAACAATTTATATAATTAATAATGAAATCCAGAGGCAAATTCATACCCTCAATGGCCCTCAATGAAAACCACATTGACATCCCTGCCTTAAAGTTACAGTAGGCCGTTTGGTAAAGCGCATTGAGCTGTGAGTCAAAATTTAGGGTTTAATAACAGCGCCACCATGTGGTGTATTCGTCAGAAAAATAGTAGCACAGGCAACACAGCAGGGCTGGGAATTTTGACAAATTTCCACCCTTTTGTCCACAGCCGTTCAAAATGAGAAGAGGCCAAAAATGCAGCCAATGACACAGTACTGGAGTTTTTCTGGTATGTAGCCTTCCCTGACATTTTTTTGTTCCAAAAAAAAAGAAAAATGCCACTGCATTCCATCCCTGCTGTCACACACAGCAGTGTCGACCAATCAGTGTCTAGCTCCGCCCTGTCAGGTGCCGCCTCGCTGTGGTTGGTACCCCAGCGGAAGGGTGACAAAATGTGCTTGGATTATTATAAATCCAAGCACTTTTTGTGTGATTCCACACAAAAAGGCTGCACTTCCACATCTGGAGCACAGTTCTAACTGTTGTCTTTCCACAGCAGCTGGCGGACACACTGCAGGGACATTTCCCCTTCAGCAGCCCACCTCCACCAAGGTAGTGAGTACCATGTGACTGCAGGCTGACTCGAAGGCTGACATGGCTGGGAGCCCAGTTGTTATCTGTTGAAGCATTCCAAGAATAAATAACACATTTTCCTCCTGGTCTATTTATAGAATCAGACAAGGATGTTTTGCCTGGCCAAAACAGGAATTTAGTGCAAAAGCACACCTGCTTAATCTTGAAAAAGAGGCACATATCAATGAAGGGTTTCAACATATGCGCTTTTTTTTTTAAATAAACAAACTTGGTTGAAAACTGTTTGAAATTGACTTTTAGAGAACTGGAAACCAGAAATTTGTTTTTTGCATTTCTTTGAAGACGGGAGATAATGTTTTGTTTGTTGTATTAGTTTCTTAAAAGAAATGTGCCGTGACGCTGATTTTCGATTGGTCGAGCGTTCCACGTTCGATTGCAGCTACCACCAGCCTAGTCACAGCCGTTGTGTCCTTGGGCAAGACACTTCCAGTGCCACCCACGCTGCTTTTTAGATGTACCGTATTTTCTGGACCATATGACGCACCGGATTATAAGGCGCTGTCACGCCAAATTTCTTCCCCCTACAAAAACCTTCCCCCCCCATTTACTTCCGGGGTCATTTTCTCTTACGTCATTTCCTCTTACTTACGTCATTTCCTCTTACGTCATTGACAGCAATCGATAGAATCCAAATCTCCTGAAAATGGTGGTGTCACTGAATGACATTTGTCTTTATCTTTCCCAGGGGACTTATGTCAAACACCAGCAGGCTTCGAAAAATTCCAGGCGGAGTGTTCGGGCCGCTGCTGGGAACTTCTGTCTTCGTGGTAACGTGCAAAAAATATTAATTAATATATAATACTGTTAAATGTCTGTACTTTAAATCAACATTATTGTTGAAACCATTTCACTAATATTAATTAATATATAATCAGGAATATCCTCAAGTTAATTTGTCCGATTAATACAGACGTTTTGTTAACGCTGTATTATAAAAAATTAAAAAAATTAAAAAAAAAACAAGTATCCTTCCAGCGACGGGCAGTCAAAGCCGAAGTGTTATCGATCGCTGTCAATGACGTAAGAGGAAATGACGTAAGTAAGAGGAAATGACGTAAGAGGAAATGACCCCGGAAGTAAATGGGGGGGGGGGGAGTTTTTGTAGGGGGAAGAAATTTGGCGTGACAGCACATTGCCAATGAGCGGGTCTATTCAGGTCGTTTTTCATACAAAAGGCGCATCACATTAAAGAGGTCATATTATTATTAGGGGTGTAACGGTACGTGTATTTGTATTGAACTGTTTCGGTACGGGGGTTCCGGTTCTGTTCGGAGGTGTACTGAACGAGTTTCCACACGGACATATTAAGTAGCGTAATGCACGTTGTGTAAACAATGCACACCGAGGCACAACACACGGCATGCTAACAGCTAACGGGCTACGATAGACTGACCATATGTCCTCTTTTCACCGGACATGTCCTCTTTTGCGGAGCTGTCAGGGCGGAGTTTTTTAAATGCCTCAAATGTCCGGCATTTTGAGTTAGGGTTGCGTGTATCTTCAATGTTAAGAAGGGGTTAAAAACAAAACAAATTGTGTGCGCAGCAGCATTGGTGAGGGAGGGGCAGAGACAGAGAGAGAGAGAGAGTTATGATAAACGCGCATGCGTCGCCAGGCTCTGCTTTTTATCCATAGATTTATCACATTTCATTTTTTATTATCTATAGCAGGGGTGTCAAAAGTGTGCCCCGAAGGCCATTTGCGGCCCACAGCTAATGTTTTAAAGGCCCACGGCACATTCTAAAAATACTATTAAAATAAACAAAAACATAACAGAAGTGAAATAAAAAAGCTTAAAGGTTAAATGTAATTTAGAAAAAGTTGCAATGTTGACTGTATGCTCAATGCCAGAGCTTGGTCCGCATTGCCGGCAGTAAGTCGGACACGTTTCCAGTGAGGGTTGGACTCCGCCAGGGCTGCCCTTTGTCACCCATTCTGTTCATAACTTTTATGGACAGAATTTCTAGGCGCAGTCAAGGCGTTGAGGGGATCTGGTTTGGTGGCTGCAGGATTAGGTCTCTGCTTTTTGCAGATGATGTGGTCCTGATGGCTTCATCTGGCCAGGATCTTCAGCTCTCACTGGATCGGTTCGCAGCTGAGTGTGAAGCGACTGGGATGAGAATCAGCACCTCCAAGTCCGAGTCCATGGTTCTCGCCCGGAAAAGGGTGGAGTGCCATCTCCGGGTTGGGGAGGAGATCTTGCCCCAAGTGGAGGAGTTCAAGTACCTCGGAGTCTTGTTCACGAGTGAGGGAAGAGTGGATCGTTAGATCGACAGGCGGATCGGTGCGGCGTTTTCAGTAATGCGGACGCTGTATCGATCCGTTGTGGTGAAGAAGGAGCTGAGCCGGAAGGCAAAGCTCTCAATTTACCGGTCAATTTACGTTCCCATCCTCACCTATGGTCATGAGCTTTGGGTTATGACCGAAAGGACAAGATCACGGGTACAAGCGGCCGAAATGAGTTTCCTCCGCCGGGTGGCGGGGCTCTCCCTTAGAGATAGGGTGAGAAGCTCTGCCATCCGGGGGGAGCTCAAAGTAAAGCCGCTGCTCCTCCACATCGAGAGGAGCCAGATGAGGTGGTTCGGGCATCTGATCAGGATGCCACCCGAACGCCTCCCTAGGGAGGTGTTTAGGGCACGTCCGACCGGTAGGAGGCCGCGGGGAAGACCCAGGACACGTTGGGAAGACTATGTCTCCCGGCTGGCCTGGGAACGCCTCGGGGTCCCACAGGAAGAGCTGGACGAAGTAGCTGGGGAGAGGGAAGTCTGGGCTTCCCTGCTTAGGCTGCTGCCCCCGCGACCCAACCTCGGATAAGCGGAAGAAGATGGATGGATGGATGGCAATGTTGACTAATAAAACAAAGCTGTTTTTTTTTTTTCTTTCAAACTGTCATTGCTCAAAACATAATATTGAATCAAAATCAATGTTATTATGAATTATTGACCTATCCAAGGTTCCCATTACTTCACATCAAATATTCCACTAAGAAAAATATTTTTGCTGGAAGATTTTGCAAATTTGGTAAATAAATAACCCAAAAATTTATATTTTGTTGTTTTCTTACTGTACCGAAAATGAACCGAACCGTGATCTCTAAACCGAGGTACGTACCGAACCGAAATTTTTGTGTACCGTTACACCCCTACGATTCGGATATGAATTGTTTTGTTGTGCACCCCTAAAGCACACCATTACAACCATGTGTCATTATGTGTGCAGAACAGTTGTAAACCACTACAACCACAACAATAGGCATGTGTTACTTGAACACCACAGCCTCATGTAGCCGTGCCACGCTGTAAAACGTGACACAGACGCCTTCCTTATAAAAAGCTGAGTTACACCCGACAGCCTCGTAAAAACACTGAACCCGGCGCTCTCTCTCTCCGTGGACATAGCCTCGTTACGCTGGCCTGATGGTCAAAGACTGCGGCTAATGGACGCGCAGATTGAGGCCAGCGCAACACTACCAGGCGGCGGGTTTCGACCCGCCCAGACCGAGCTGTTAGCCCTCGCACGAGCCCCACGGATCGCTTTGCACCGCTCCAGTGTCTGTTAATCAATTTAGACCCGGGCTGTGCAGGATGAGGAGGCACTAATGATGCTCTGCAGCCTCCCCCGGGTGGGACGGAGCATTATAAAGAAGCTACATTATTTATCAGCAGGGTCCTGGGCGGGGGCCTCCATTAGCCCCCACCCGCCCCTTCAATAGGGTCACCGGCTATAAAGAGAGAAGTGCAGGAAGGGAGAGTGATGGCGGCAGAAAGGCTTTAATGCAGAGGGAGAGGGGAGGAAAGTGAGAGTGACAGTAATGCCGCAGATCTGAGACGCAGTGGGTGTTTTCCAAGAGTGGGAGGACCTGCCCATATCTGCTCTCCTATGGACGATAAAAGAACAAGAAGTAACAAAACACGCCAGTAATCTGCCGCCTTTTTGCCAATTCTCATTCTACTCTTCCTCAATGTCACTGGCACCAAACTCACGATGATAAACTGAGCTTCAAAAGTGAAGCTGAGCATGAAGAAAAACACGGCAAGCTGCTGATGATCTGCCGCCGCTCGGAGCTGGAATCTACGGTCCTCAGTACATTATGTAAGATTCTATAATCGATAACTTTTAAATTTATCAACAAAAATGACAATAGTATATTGTGTAAAAGTAGTATATGAAAATTAGGGGTGCACAAAAGAACCAATTCACATTTGAATCGCAATTCTTATTCATCACGATTCAAAATCGATCCATAATCTTCAAGAATCTATTCAAAAAAATTAAATATATATATATATATATATTTTTTTTTTTCATGACTATTTACATTGTAGATTGTCACATCAAAACTATGAATGAACACGTGGAATTATGTACTTAACAAAAAAAGGTGAAAAAAACGAAAACATGTTTTGTAGTCTAGTTTCTTCAAAATCAAATCAAATCAAATCAACTTTATTTATAGAATAGCCACCCTTTGCTCTAATTACTGCTTTGCACACTCTTGGCATTCTCTCCATGAGCTTCAAGAGGTAGTCACCTGAAATGGTTTTCACTTCACAGCAAGAGTGAAGCTCATGGAGAGAATGCCAAGAGTGTGCAAAGCAGTTATCAGAGCAAAGGGTTCTCATTTTTATTTCACCTTTTTTTGTTAAGTACATAACTCCACATGTGTTCATTCATAGTTTTGATGTGACAATCGACAATGTAAATAGTCATGAAAATAAAGAAAACATTGAATGAGAGGGTGTGTCCAAACTTTTGACCTGTACTGTATGCACATATATACATACATACATACATACATACATACATACATACATACATACATACATACATACATACATACATACATACACATATATATATATATATATATATATATATACATACATACATACATACATACATATATATATATATATATATAAGGGCTGCAACAACTAATCGATTAAATCTATTAAAATCGATTGTAAAAATAGTTGGCGATTAATTTAGTCATCGATTTGTTGGATCTATGCTATGCGCAGAGGCTACTGTTTTTTTGTTTTTGTCTTTTTTATAAACCGCAACATTTACAAACAGCTGAGAAACAATCAACATAAGTATGGTGCCAGTATGCTGTTTTGTTTTTTTCAATAAAATACTGTAAAGGATAGAAATGTAGTTTGTCTCTTTTATCCGATTATTAATCGATTAATCGAAGTAATCGACAGATTAATCGATTATCAAATTAGTTGTTAATTGCAGCCCTAATGTGTGTATATATATATATATATATATATATATATATATATATATATATATATATATATATATATATATATTATGTGGCGGACCACATAAAATGACGTGGCGGACCACATAAAATGATGTGGCGGACCACATAAAATGATGTGGTGGACCACATGAAATGATGTTGCTGACGACGTAAAATAAGGTGACAGACCACGTAAAATAATGATGTGGCGGACCACATAAAATGATGTGGCGGACCACATAAAATGATGTGGCGGACCACATAAAATGATGTGGCGGACCACAAAAAATTATGAAATGGACTACATAAAATGATGCAGTGGACTACATAAAATGATGCGGCGGACCACATAAAATGATGTGGCGGACCACATAAAATGATGTGGCGGACCACATAAAATGATGTGGCGGACCACATAAAATTATGTGGCGGACCACATAAAATTATGTGGCGGACCACATAAAATGATGCAGTGGACTACATAAAATTATGCAGTGGACTACATAAAATGATGTGGCGGACCACATAAAATGATGTGGCGGACCACATAAAATGATGTGGTGGACCACATAAAATGATGTGGTAGACTACGTAAAATGATGTGGCGGACCACATAAAATGATGTGGCGGACCACATAAAATGATGTGGCGGACCACATAAAATGATGTGGTGGACCACATAAAATGATGTGGTAGACTACGTAAAATGATGTGGCGGACCACGTAAAATAAGGTGGCGGACCAAAAGAAACTGTGGCCGACCACATAAAATTATTTGGCAGGCCATATAAAATGATGTGGCCGACCACGTAAAATGAGGGGGCTGAACATGTAAAAATGATGTGGCGGACCACATGAAATGATGTTGCTGACGACGTAAAATAAGGTGAGAGACCACGTAAAATAATGATGTGGCAGGCGCATAAAATGATGCAGTGGACTACATAAAATGATGTGGCGGACCACATAAAATGATGTGGTGGACCACATAAAATGATGTGGTGGACCACATAAAATGATGTGGTAGACTACGTAAAATGATGTGGCGGACCACGTAAAATAAGGTGGCGGACCAAAAGAAACTGTGGCCGACCACATAAAATGATTTGGCAGGCCATATAAAATGATGTGGCCGACCACGTAAAATGAGGGGGCTGAACATGTAAAAATGATGTGGCGGACCACATGAAATGATGTTGCTGACGACGTAAAATAAGGTGAGAGACCACGTAAAATAATGATGTGGCAGGCGCATAAAATGATGCAGTGGACTACATAAAATGATGTGGCGGACCACATAAAATGATGTGGTGGACCACATAAAATGATGTGGTAGACTACGTAAAATGATGTGGCGGACCACGTAAAATGATGTGGCGGACCACGTAAAATAAGGTGGCGGACCAAAAGAAACTGTGGCCGACCACATAAAATGATTTGGCAGGCCATGTAAAATGAGGGGGCTGAACATGTAAAAATTATGTGGCGGAGCACGTAAAATGACGTGGCGGACCACGTAAAATGATTTGGCAGGCAGCATAAAATTATGCAGTGGGCCATATAAAATAATGTGGCAGATCACATAAAATTATGTTTGATCAGATAAAATGTGGCCAACCACATAAAATGATTTGGCAGGCCATGTAAAATGATGTGGCGGACCACGTGAAATGATGTGGCAGGGTGCGTAAAATGATGTGGCAGGCCACAAGAGACTGTGGCTGACTACGTAAAATTATGTGACGGACCACATGAAATGATGTGTCACACCCCATAAAATGAGGGGGCGGACCACTTGAAATTATATGGCTGACCACGTAAAATGATGTGGCCGACCATGTAAAATGAGGGGGCGGACCACGTGAAACGATGTGGCTGAACATGTAAAAATGATGTGGCGGACCACATAAAATGACGTGGTGGACCACATCTAATTATTTACAAGGCCAATTAAAATGAAGTGGCTGACCACATCAAATGATGAGGCGGACCACATGAAATGATTTGGCGGACTAGGTAAAACGATGTGGCGGACCACATGAATTGATGTGGCAGGCTACAAAAAAAGACGTGGCGAACCACGTAAAATGATTTGGCAGGCAGCATAAAATGATGCAGTGGGCCATATAAAATTCCCTGCAGATCACATAAAATGATGTTTGATCAGATAAAATGTGGCAAACCACATAAAATGACGTGACGGGCCACATAAATGTCGTGATGGGCCAGATCTGTAGGGCAACATCAAATGACGCGGCGGGCCACCATAAATGATGTGGCGGGCCAGATCTAACGCCTGTGCTGTTAAGGATTACATTTCCATAACTTCCCAGTGGGCGGGTGTGTGTGAGCTTGAATGAAACAATCAGACACCGTGTAAACATAACGGCATGACACCAGAAGCGCTTAGTCATACGACTTTAAAGCGCTGACCTCTGACCCCCGCCCGGTCCAACAAGAGGTTCTCAAGCCAGCTATCTCAACCATGCCCAGCTCTCCGTGTTGCAGGGTTAGCGTCCTGTCAGGAGGGACACCTCCACACATGCTGTCGTCTGGGCCCGTGTTGTGACGGCATGGCGAGCTGCAGGAATGCTGCTAACCTATATTTACACGTCTGTTTGGCGTGAAATATATACATAAATATATAAATACACCTGAGATGTCATCAGCGATGCTCACGGACTGGCACACACATTTGGATGCTTTAACACACCCTCGGTGGGAGGATAATACAAAAAAAAAAAGGTTAAAAAAATGCTTTTTGAATTAAAAGATGCCCACGAGGAGACAAAGTTCATTTAGGAACATCGACATTTGATAAAAGAAATGGATTCACTTCCCTTAGATTCACACCCCACAATGACCAGAGAGCAGGGGTGTCAAACTCATTTTCACTGAGGGCCACATTGCAGTAATGGCTGCTTTCAGAGGGCCGCTTTTTTTAAATGTATTGACATTATGCATGCTGGTAATAACCTGTGATTAATCATGATTAATAGAAATGCATATGCATTTGATTATCAGATTTTTTAATGTATAACTTGCTTTAAAATCATAAATAAAGGTTGACAAGCAGATATTTAACTATTTGTTTTTATCTCACAAAAATAGTTTTGCGATACAGTTTATAATTATATAATTGGCATGATCAGATAATATTAAAGTTTAAATTACCGTATTTTTCGGACTATAAGTCGCTCCGGAGTATAAGTCGCTCCGGAGTATAAGTCGCACCGGCCGAAAATGCATAATAAAGAAGGGAAAAAAACATATATAAGTCGCACTGGAGTATAAGTCGCATTTTTGGGGGAAATTTATTTGATAAAACCCAACACCAAGAATAGACATTTGAAAGGCAATTTAAAATAAATAAAGAATAGTGAACAACAGGCTGAATAAGTGTACGTTATATGATACATAAATAACCAACTGAGAACGTGCCTGGTATGTTAACGTAACATATTATGGTAAGAGTCATTCAAATAACTATAACATATAGAACATGCTATACGTTTACCAAAAAATCTGTCACTCCTAATCGCTAAATCTCATGAAATCTTATACGTTTCGTCCAGTGGTTCTTAACCTTGTTGGAGGTACCGAACCCCACCAGTTTCATATGCGCATTCACCGAACCCTTCTTTAGAGAAAAACACTTTTTTTTTTCTTAATTTAATCTTCATTTATAAATATGAATCATGAAATGATGTTATTATATTAAAGAAATGCTAATCATTATATTTTTTTACAAACAGAAAGTTACAGGATTGTACACATGATCCCATGTTTACATCTCATTGTGCAACATGTGAATGTTTAAGTGGGAACTAAATGCGATATCTGAAAGGGGTACAAATTATTTCCAAAGCAGGACCTCCACCCAGACATACAATACTAGTACACAGCTTGTGAAAAACAATATTTTTTGTTATTGTAAGTGGGCCAAAACACTTACCGTATATTAGAAAATATGGAAATGACTGCTGTCATTTGATTATAATAATAAAACATTTAACTTGTTATTTAGTCAGGTTTGGGACAGGTGTAGCCACAGTGTGCACGTCTGACGTCGCTCACATGTGCTCCACTGAATCCTCAAGGAGTTTTTGCATTTGCTCACGCATATGGAAAATTAGAGGGAACATTGTTTAGGGGTATTCATAAGACGCCCATAGGGAGAAGTTTTTATTTACACGATGATTCGGGTGTGTCCTGACCTCCGCGGTGGAGGCTCCACCGAACCCCTGAGGCCGACTCACCGAACCCCTAGGGTTCGATCGAACCCAGGTTAAGAACCAGTGGTCTAGTCTCTTACGTGAATGAGCTAAATAATATTATTTGATATTTTACGATAATGTGTTAATAATTTCACACATAAGTCGCACCCCCGGCCAAACTATGAAAAAAAACTGCAACTTATAGTCCGAAAAATACGGTATGCACTTTTTTTCTGTCAAAATTGAAAGAACGAATGCATTTAGTAAAAAAATAATAATAAACAAAAATAAGTATTTTAGATAAACCCATTATTTCCAGGCTTTCGCGGGCCACATAAAATGACGCGGCGTGCCAGATCTGGCCCCGGGGCCTTGAGTTTGACACATGTGCCGTAGAGTATTGATACTCCTAACATACTTTAATGAAATATGTTACTATTCATGTTTCTACCTGTAGGAAAGTAAGGGGGGACAATTGTCCATTCCAGAGTCAAACTGTAAAGCTGCATTCAAGTGTGTCAGGAAATCCAATAGAATAAATATATAATAAAATAAAAATCCAATTATCTGATCAAAATCATATGCGACTAAAAGTCAACATTTTTAACTGTTGTTTAAGTGAAAAAATAGGTTAACCACTGCAAAAAAATGTTTACATAAAACTAAAAGTTAATGTTCTTAGCTGTCATTCGAGTATAAAAAATGAACAAAATGCTGTAAATACAATAACAAACTGATGTTTACATTCTTAACTACCGTTCAAGCGTAAGAATAAGTGAGAACTAAACTTCTCAACTGCCGTCCCAGTGTACAAATGAGCGAACCACCTTAAATACAATAACATAAACTACAGTTTATTAACGGTAAAGTGTAATAAGAAGTGAATCGCTGTAAATAAAATCACATAAAACTAAAAGTTAACATTCTTGACTGTAGTACAAGTGTAAAAATAGGTTAAACACAGCAACATAAAAGTAAATGTTGACATTCTTAACTGTAGTACAAGTGTGAAAATAACAGTTTATTAACGGTAAAGTGTAATAAGAAGTGAATCGCTGTAAATAAAATCACATAAAACTAAAAGTTAACATTCTTGACTGTAGTACAAGTGTAAAAATAGGTTAAACACAGCAACATAAAAGTAAATGTTGACATTCTTAACTGTAGTACAAGTGTGAAAATAACACAGTTTATTAACGGTAAAGTGTAATAAGAAGTGAATCGCTGTAAATAAAATCACATAAAACTAAAAGTTAACATTCTTGACTGTAGTACAAGTGTAAAAATAAGTTAAACACAGCAACATAAAAGTAAATGTTGACATTCTTAACTGTAGTACAAGTGTAAAAGTAAGTTAAACAGCAACATAAAAGTAAAAGTTAACATTCTTAACTGTAGTACAAGTGTAAAAATAAGTTAAACAGCAACATAAAAGTAAAAGTTAACATTCTTAACTGTAGCACAAGTGTAAAAATAAGTTAAATAGCAACATAAAACTAAATGTTAACATTCTTTACTGTAGTACAAGGGTAAAAATAAGTTAAATAGCAACATAAAACTAAATGTTAACATTCTTAACTGTAGTACAAGTGTAAAAAAATTAGTTAAACACTGTAAAAACAGTAACATAAAACTAAATGTTAACATTCTTAACTGTCGTTCAAGTGTGAGAACAGGTTAAATGTTGTGAATTAAGCAGCAACACATCATTTCTATGCTATAGGGCAGATAGTTTGCATACATTGTGTAGGAAAAACTAATAAAGAAGTGTTTACTAGCAATATAACTTAGTATTTATCAAGATGCTCATGTTAAAAAAGTGCACACAATGGCTGTGAAATCTACTTAAAAAGGTATTTTGTTGCTTTTGGAAGCATTACAACTGCACCCGGCAGGTATTTAGTGACCTATTAGACAAAAAAAACAGCCTTAATGATGCTGTCTTTGAGTGAAAATATGAATGAAATTGAGCCTAAAGGAGAGAAATGTGTCTCAAAATGCAAGAAAAAGAGGGGAAAAAGTCCACTACTAAAGAAACGCCGTAGGCTCTACTTGGCTACAAACAGAGCACAAACAAGCGAAGGCGACGAGGAAAAAGAGTAAAACGGGTGGATAAAAGTTGAAGTTAGATCAAGTAAAGTTCAAATAAAAGTGTGTTTTTAGATAAAGTTGGCGTTACCTTATAGGTGGCGGCGGCGGCGGCAGGATGCTGTCCCTTGTAGTGAGCTGCACTCGGCGTGATGCGGCCTGGCGTCAGGGAGTCGCGGGGTCTCATCACCCTCCGCTCCTGCGCCAGTATCACTCCGCAGGACAGCCCTCCCTTCCCCCGACAATAACAAGACCTACTTTTTTTACGCTTCTTCGCTTCATTCATTATTATGTAACTTTGTGTGCGTATACGTCATTATTGCAAACATTAAATGCAGACGCCTTTCTTAGACCTTAAAATCAGGGTTAAACCCCAAAATTATTTTGTGGGCATATTTTCTTTTGTCAAAGATCCTTTATATAACACAAGCCCTCTACTGTTTTTAATATCTTACTGCCAAAAAAGTTGTAAAAGGTTTAAGGACCTACTGAAAAAACGCTAGTCAAAAATCCTCTATAAGACAGGAGTGCTCTGCTGTTTTTAAAGACTTACTGAAAAAAATATAGTCAAAGCTCTGCTATTTTTGAGAACATACAACAACAAAAAACAAGTCAAAGATCCTCTATCAAACATAAAGGTTATACTGCTTTTTAAGTACTGACTGCAAAAACACTAACCAAAGATCTTCTATACAACAAGAGCCCTCTGCTGTTTTAAAGGAGCTACTGAAAAAAATTATAATCAAAGATCCTCTATATGAAAAAGGGGCCCTCTGTTTTTAATGACTTACTGCCAAAAAAGTAGTAAAAGGTTTAAGTTTAAGGACCTACTGAAAAAACGCGAGTCAAAGATCATCTATAAGACAGGAGTGCTCTGCTGTTTTTAAAGACTTACTGAAAAAAATATAGTCAAAGCTCTGCTATTTTTGAGAACATACAACAACAAAAAACAAGTCAAAGATCCTCTATACAACATACAGGTTCTACTGCTTTTTAAGTACTGATTGCAAAAACACTAACCAAAGATCTTCTATACAACAAGAGCCCTCTGCTGTATTAAAGGAGCTCCTGAAATTTTTTTATAATCAAAGATCCTCTATATGAAAAGGAACCCTCTATTGTTTTTAATGACTTACTGCCAAAAAAGTAGTAAAAGGTTTAAGTTTAAGGACCGACTGCAAAAAAGGCTAGTCAAAGATCCTCTATAAGACAGGAGTGCTCTGCTGTTTTTAAAGACTTACTGAAAAAAATATAGTCAAAGCTCTGCTATTTTTGAGAACATACAACAACAACAAAAAAGTCAAAGATCCTCTACACAACATAAAGGTTCTACTGCTTTTTAAGTACTGATTGCAAAAACACTAACCAAAGATCTTCTATACAACAAGAGCCCTGTGCTGTTTTAAAGGAGCTCCTGAAAAATGTTTATAATCAAAGATCCTCTATATGAAAAGGAACCCTCTACTGTTTTTAATGACTTACTGCCAAAAAAGTAGTAAAAGGTTTAAGTTTAAGGACCGACTGCAAAACACGCTAGTCAAAGATCCTCTATAAGACAGGAGTGCTCTGCTGTTTTTAAAGACTTACTGAAAAAATATAGTCAAAGCTCTGCTGTTTTTAAGAACATACTACACACACAAAAAAACACAAGTAAAAGATCCTCTATACAACATACAGGTTCTACTGCTTTTTAAGTACTGACTGCAAAAACACTAACCAAAGATCTTCTATGCAACAAGAGCCCTCTGCTGTTTTAAAAGGAGCAACTGAAAAAAAATTATAATCAAAGATCCTCTATATGAAAAGGAACCCTCTATTGTTTTTAATGACTTACTGACAAAAAAGTAGTAAAAGGTTTAAGTTTAAGGACCGACTGCAAAAAACGCTAGTCAAAGATCCTTTATAAGACAGGAGTGCTCTGCCGTTTTTTTTAAAGACTTACTGAAAAAAATATAGTCAAAGCTCTGCTATTTTTGAGAACATACAACAACAAAAAACAAGTCAAAGATCCTCTACACAACATACAGGTTCTACTGCTTTTTAAGTACTGATTGCAAAAACACTAACCAAAGATCTTCTATACAACAAGAGCCCTCTGCTGTATTAAAGGAGCTACTGAAATATGTTTATAATCAAAGATCCTCTATATGAAAAGGAACCCTCTACTGTTTTTAATGACTTACTGCCAAAAAAGTAGTAAAAGGTTTAAGTTTAAGGACCGACTGCAAAAAACGCTAGTCAAAGATCCTCTATAAGACAGGAGTGCTCTGCTGTTTTTAAAGACTTACTGAAAAAATATAGTCAAAGCTCTGCTGTTTTTAAGAACATACTACACACACAAAAAAACACAAGTAAAAGATCCTCTATACAACATACAGGTTCTACTGCTTTTTAAGTACTGATTGCAAAAACACTAACCAAAGATCTTCTATACAACAAGAGCCCTCTGCTCTTTTAAAGGAGCTACTGAAAAAAAGTTATAATCAAAGATCCTCTATATGAAAAGGAGCCCTCTACTGCTTTTAATGACTTACTGCCAAAAAAGTAGTAAAAGGTCTGCTGTTTTTAAGGACCGACTGCAAAAAACGCTAGTCAAAGATCCTCTCTATATGACAGGAGTGCTCTGCTGTTTTTAAAGACTTACTGAAAACATATAGTCAAAGCTCTGCTGTTTTTGAGAACATACAACAAAAAAATCAAAGATCCTCTATATTACAGGAACCCTCCGCTGTTTTTAAGGACCTACTGAAAAAACAGTAATCAAAGATCCTCTATACAAAACAAGGGTCTTCTGTATTTTGAAAACTTACTGCAAAAACACTTTTCAAAGATATTTTATATGACATGAGCGCCCTAATGCCGCTGGGATAGGCTCCAGCAGCCCCGCGACCCAGAGAGGGACAAGCGATAGAAAATGGATGGATGGATGGATGGATGGATGAGCTCTCTTCCATTTTTAAGGAACAACTGCACAAAACAATAGTCAAAGATCCTCTGTACGACATAAAGGCTCTACTGTTTTTAAGGACCTATACGCAAAAACTTTAGTCAAAGATCCTCTATATGACAGGAGCACTCTTCTGTTTTTAAGGAACTACGACAAAAACACTAGTCAAAGATCCTGTATACCACATCAGTCCTCTGCTGTTTTTAAGGAGCAACAAAAAAACAATAATCAAAGATCCTCTATGCGATAAAAACATCTTGAAAACTTACTGCAAAAACACTTGTCTAAGATATTTTATATGACATGAGCATCCTGCCTTCCGCCCGAGTGCAGCTGGGATAGGTTCCAGCACCGAGAGGGACAAGCGGTAGATAGTGGATGGATGGATCCAGTTTTTAAGGAACTACTGCACAAAACGATAGTCAAAGATCCTCTATATACAACATAAAGGCTATATTCTTTTTAAGGACCGACTGCAAAAACACTCACCAAAGATCTTCTATTCAACAAGAGCCCTCTGCTGTTTTAAAGGAGCTACTAAAAAAATATATATATCAAAGATCCTCTATATTAAAAAAGGAGCCCTCTGCTGTTTTCAAGGACATACTGCAAAATATACAATCAAAGCTCTGCTATTTTTGAGAGAGTGCTTCAAAATACACGTCAGAAATTCTGTATACGTCAGGAGCGCTCTGCTGTTTTTTTTATTAACGACATGCAAGAACACAAATATCAGTAACTCTATATTCTCTTTTTAAGAACCTACTGCAAAAACACTAGTCAAAGATCCTCCATCCTTCCAAAAGTACACTGCTTTTTTAAGGACCCATCCATCCATCCATTTTTCTACCGACCTATACGCAAAAACTTTTTTCAAAGATCCTCTATATGGCAGGAGCGCTCTTCTGTTTTTAAGGAAATACTGCAAAAACACTAGTCAAAGATCCTGTATACCACAGTAGTTCTCTGCTAAAAAACAACCAAAGATCCTCTATATGACAGGACCTCTCTGCTGTTTTTTAAGGACCTTCTACAGTCAAATCTGGGCTGTTTTAAAGGACATACTGCAAAAATACAGTCTAATCTCTGCTGTTTTAAAGAACGTACTGCAATAAACAGTAGTCAAAGATCCTCTACGGGGGTGATTCTCAAACTGTGGTACGTGTACCACCAATGGTACGCGGGCTCCATCTAGTTGTATGCCAAATAATCACTTGATTAAAGTACCGGTACTGTGTTTTGTTTTCATATATTCAAACACAGTGTTACCGTTCAAACCGTGTGTAATATTGTAGTGGCAAAACATATTAAATATACTTGTTAAATGAAACAGCTGCCTTATTTTAAAGAATACTTAGGCCTACTGCGCTACTGTATTGTAATGTTGGTCATTGTGGGGAGCCGAGTGTTTTCTGAGATGCTACTTGGTGAAAAAAGCTTGAGAACCACTGCTCTACAGTATATGTCAGGAGCACTCTGCTCTTTTTAAAGGACTACTGCAAAAACACAAGTCAAAGATCCTCTAAATGGCAGGAGTTCTCTGCTCCTTTTTTAAGAAGACCTACTGCAAAAACACTAGTCAAAGATACTCTATATACCAAGAGTCCTCTGTACATTTTTTAAGGACCTATATGCAAAAACTTGAATCAAAGATCCTATATATAACAGGAACAAGGAGCTGCTGAAAAAAAAAACAATGATCAAAGATCCTCTGCTGTTTTTGAGGACGTACTGCAAAAAACACTAATCAAAGATCCTCTAAATTACAGGAGTGCTCTGCGGGTTAAAGGACCAAAGAAGCCTATATGAAATGCAGTAAATAATACAATACAATTACATCATTGTATACCAATGTATGATAAATATACAGGGAAAAATAGAAAAATAAAAAATAAAAATAAAACATATATACAGTAAATATATATATACATATAATTTCAGTAAGTTAAACAAATATATAATATTTATTTATTTAAAAAATATATATATAAAAAAAAATTTTAATTGATTTTTATTTTCTATATATATTAGATTTTTTATGTATTTACTGAAATTATATATATATATATATATATATATATATACACCTATATATACATATAAATATATATATACACACACACACACATTTCCACACACACACACACACACACACACTTACATACATACATATACGCACACACATATACATACATATATATGTATATATATATATATATATACATATATGTATACATATATACATACATACATACCTTATATATATATATATATATATATATATTTATATAAATATATTTTTTTTATTGATTTTTATTTTCTATATATATTAGATTTTTTATGTATTTACTGAAATTATATATATATACACATATATACATATATATACATATAAATATATATACACACACATATACACACACACACACACACACACACACACACACACACACACACACACACACACACACACACACATATACATATATATATATATACACGCATACACACACATTATATATGTATATATATACATATATACCTTATATATATATATATATACATATATATACACATATATATATATATATATACATACCGTATATATATATATATACCGTATATATATATATATATACCGTATATATATATATATATATATATATACACACACACACACACACAATTTATATATATATATTAGATTTCTTTTTGTTTACTTACTGAAATAAAAAAAATTACTACAACTACTATAATTTTTATGAGGTTAAGAAATTTGTTTCTAATAATTTCAATTTTTTTTTTTTTTAAAGAGTTGTTGCAGAGCTTTTATCTGACCTCCAAAGTACAGACTGAGATTGAAACATGATTTATACTTGTGCATAATGCATCATGCACACACATACTGTATGCCTCCGGTTTCTGTGCAAGGCATAATCTTTCATTATCAAGAGTTGGACACATCTTCAAGCCATCGCATTAATAATGCAGACTAATGCATGAAAATAACCTTCAGGCCAGAAGAGGCAGAGGGAAGGAAGCTGCCTCAACTTGTCTCATTTTGTGCCTCTGAAGTCTGCCAAATTCAGACACATAAGGTCATATTTACATGCAAAATAAAAATAAAAACAGGTGTAAAAATATAGCAGTGTTTTCTTTGCAATGCATTTGGAGGTGTACTTAATTTTGTGACCGGTTACATCACCTTCAACGCTAAATTGAGAGAAAGCTTGCATATAAACCCATGTGTGCATATGTAAGATATACATATAACGAAGTTAAACTTTATAAATCGTGTTTTTTTTATTGGTATTATTACATTACCCATGCTGGGTCGTTTAATTCTAAAAGTGCGTTTCTCTCACTCACCAAGTTCAGGGTTGGGACTACTTTCTCTCGGGGATGATGAGGGAGCGGCGGAGGGAGAGAGGGGCTGCGCGGTGCTGCAGCAGATGATGACGTCACGAGGCTGGCGACAGCATGTCTGAGTGAGGCGGGAACGAGCTGCACGTGAAATGAAAAAAAAAAGAAGAGTGAAGACGGGAGGAGGGACAACATGAAGGAGATGATGAGAAGCAATAAAAGACATGAAAACTTGAGCTCAGGTTAAAGATCTATAATCATAATAATATTGTATATCTCTGCATCCTGCACATCTTATACCATCTTATCATACCGCAAACTGACCAACTTTGTCCTGATGTGTTACAATGAAATGTGTTTTCCTCCGTAGGAAACAAAGGAAAGAGGAATAATCTGTTCCAGTGTCAAGCTGTGGCCATCACTGACCCTTTTATAACTTTACCTTGACATGCATTTTTCATTCTTCACTGTGTAGAGAAAAAGTTCACCTCTGCATTAAACTATTAAACTATGTAAATATTAAACAACGTTTCAGGAAGTGGTGGGGACAAATTCACCCGTTTGCAACGCAAGCGTAAAAAGAAGTTAGCATGCATTGAAACTTGAAATAAGGACGATGAATCAGGCACTTCACACGCAGCGTGTGCCTGGGAAGCACGTCTTTTCACATGAACATGTCACCCAGCTGATGTAGGAGTGCACGCTGTCCTCCACTATGTCCTATACTCTGTCCTCCACTATGTCCTATACTCTGTCCTCCACTATGTCCTCTACGCTGTCCTCCACTGCATCCTGCACTGCATCTCCCACTATGTCCTCCATGTACTCCATCTCCCACTATGTCCTCCACTGCATCTCCCACTATGTCCTCCACTGCATCCTGCACTGCATCTCCCACTATGTCCTCCATGTACTCCATCTCCCACTATGTCCTCCACTGCATCCTGCACTGCATCTCCCACTATGTCCTCCATGTACTCCATCTCCCACTATGTCCTCCACTGTATCCTGCACTGCATCTTCCACTAAGTCCTCCACTGCATCTCCCACTATGCCAGTCATTCTCAAACTGTGGTGCGCGTACTACTAGTACACTAGCAGAATAACTTGATTAAAGTATAGTGTTATTTTCCTACATTCAAACAGTGTTACTGTTAAGTGTGTAATGTTGCAATGGCTAAACATATTAAAAATACTTGTTAAATCAATAAATCAATAAATAAATAAAACCTCTGCCTTAGTTTTACTGAATACTTAGTCCTACTACTGTATTTTAATGTTGGTCATGATGTACTTGGTGAAAAAAGTTTGAGAACCACTGCACTATGTCCTTCACTGCATCCTGCACTCCATCTCCCACTATGTCCTCCATGCACTCCATCCTGCACTCCATCTCCCACTATGTCCTCCATCTCCCACTATGCCCTTCACTGCATCCTGCACTCCATCTCCCACTATGTCCTCCACTGCATCCTGCACTCCATCTCCCACTATGTCCTCCACTGCATCCTGCACTCCATCTCCCACTATGTCCTCCATCTCCCACTATGTCCTCCACTGCATTCTGCACTGCATCTCCCACTATGTCCTCCATGTACTCCATCTCCCACTATGTCCTCCACTGCATCCTGCACTGCATCGTCCCCCATGCACTCCATCTCCCACTATGTCCTCCACTGCATCCTGCACTCCATCTCCCACTATGTCCTCCACTGCATCTTCCACTATGTCCTCCATGTACCCCATCTCCCACTATGTCCTTCACTGCATCCTGCACTCCATCTCCCACTATGTCCTCCACTGCATCCTGCACAGCATCTCTCACTATGTCCTCCATGTACTCCATTTCCCACTATGTCCTCCACTGCATCCTGCACTCCATCTCCCACTATGTCCTCCACTGCATCCCCCACTATGTCCTCCATGTACTCCATCTCCCACTATGTCCTCCACTGCATCCTGCACTTTATCTCCCACTATGTCCTCCAGGTACTCCATCTCCCACTATGTCCTCCACTGCATCCTGCACTGCATCGTCCCCCATGCACTCCATCTCCCACTATGTCCTCCATGCACTCCATCTCCCACTATGTCCTCCATGTACTCCATCTCCCACTATGTCCTCCACTGCATCCTGCACTCCATCTCCCACTATGTCCTCCATCTCCCACTATGTCCTCCACTGCATTCTGCACTGCATCTCCCACTATGTCCTCCATGTACTCCATTTCCCACTATGTCCTCCACTGCATCCTGCACTCCATCTCCCACTATGTCCTCAATGCACTCCATCTCCCACTATGTCCCCCATGCACTCCATCTCCCACTATGTCCTCCATGCACTCCATCTCCCACTATGTCCTCCATCTCCCACTATGTCCTCCACTGCATTCTGCACTGCATCTCCCACTATGTCCTCCATGTACTCCATTTCCCACTATGTCCTCCACTGCATCCTGCACTCCATCTCCCACTATGTCCTCAATGCACTCCATCTCCCACTATGTCCTCCATGCACTCCATCTCCCACTATGTCCTCCACTGCATCCTGCACTGCTTCTTCCACTATGTCCTCAATGCACTCCATCTCCCACTATGTCCTCCATGCACTCCATCTCCCACTATGTCCTCCACTGCATCTTCCACTATGTCCTCCATCTCCCACTATGTCCTCCACTGCATCCTGCACTCCATCTCCCACTATGTCCTCCATGTACTCCATCTCCCACTATGTCCTCCATTTCCCACTATGTCCTCCACTGCATCCTGCACTCCATCTCCCACTATGTCCTCCATCTCCCACTATGTCCTCCATGCACCGCATCTTCCACTGCATCCTGCACTGCATCGTCCATTTACCCTTCACTGAATCCTTCAATGCCTGCCCAACTATGTCTTTAACTGCGTGCTCCTACCAACCCCCGTGTCCCCCACCACGTCCCCCTCTGAGTCCCCCCCACTCTCTCCCATTTAGGGATCTTGGAGCAGGGCCTGTCTCCAGCCAGATGGTGACCCGCGCTTGCCTTCCACGCTCACATGACATCAAGTGAGCGAGGTGACAACCACCATGACTGACACACATGTGACACTCACTTGGCGTCTTGGCAAAGGCCAGAGACAGTTTTAATGGTTGGATCAGGGCATGGCGACCATGTTGTCATTGTCTGACAAGGCTGCACGGAGACAGATTGACTACCAATCACAGAGTGACACCTCATCAAAGATAATGTTACAGTATTTACATTAAGGGTGCAGTGCATCATTACCTCCAACAGATGGCGATGTGAGTTTTGACTTTAACTTACTTTTATATTCTTTATAGTGCTTTTTAGGACTCATTTCTCCAGTGTGTGTTGCGGCCATCTCTACCTGTCCTATCTGTGCAGCAGCCTGGTAGTGGACACTGTTGTCTTCTTCTTGATGCAAACTCCAACCTCCTGGGGAATGTAGTCATTCACATGCAGAGAATGTGAGGGGTGGTCTTGCCGTGCAGGGTGGTGGGACGCGTACTGACAGCAGCTGTCACTCACATGTCTGCTGGCCGACTGGGGCAACGCACACACACAGCTGCCAGTTCAACAGTCGTCACACAACAGGGGAGGTAAGACGCTGTGGGTAAACCAACTGGTGTGTGTGTGTGTGGGGGGGGATGATGGAGATAAGGTGGTTATATGGTAGTGCACCTGTATCTTTACTGCTATAGGTGTCAATTCTCTCACCAACTACTCAGTTAGTGGTATATTATTATTATTGAACATATATACTGTATATATATATATAAATACATATATACGCACACAAAGACACACACTATATTGCCAAAAGTATTTGGCCACCCATCTAAATGATCGGAATCAGGTGTACTAATCACTTGGCCCGGCCACAGGTGTATAAAATCAAGCACTTAGGCATGGAGACTGTTTCTACAAACATTTGTGAAAGAATGGGCCGCTCTCAGTGATTTCCAGCGTGGAACTGTCATAGGATGCCACCTGTGCAACAAATCCAATCGTGAAATTTCCTCACTCCTAAAATATTCCAAAGTCAACTGTCGGCTTCGTTATAAGAAAATGGAAGTGTTTGGGAACAACAGCAACTCAGGTATGGAATTATGGTGTGGGGTTGTTTTTCCAGGAGTTGGGCTTGGCCCCTTAGTTCGAGTGAATGGAACTTTGAATGCTCCAGGATACCAAAACATTTTGGACAATTCCATGCTCCCAACCTTGTGGGAACAGTTTGGAGCGGGCCCCTTCCTCTTCCAACATGACTGTGCACCAGTGCACAAAGCAAGGTCCATAAAGACATGGATGACGGAGTCTGGTGTGGATGAACTTGACTGGCCTGCACAGAGTCCTGACCTGAACCCGATAGAACACCTTTGGGATGAATTAGAACGGAGACTGAGAGCCAGGCCTTCTCCACCAACATCAGTGTGTGACCTCAACCAATGCACTTTTGGAAGAATGGTGGAAAATTCCTATAAACACACTCCGCAACCTTGTGGACAGCCTTTCCAGAAGAGATGAAGCTGTAATAGCTGCAAAAGGTGGACCGACATCATATTGAACCCTATGGGTTAGGAATGGGATGGCACTTCAAGTTCATATGTGAGTCAAAGCAGGGGGCCAAATACTTTCGGCTGGCTATATATACACACATATATATATATATATATATATACACACATATACATATATATACACATATACATATATATACATACATATATATACATATATATACATTATATATATATATATATATATATATATATATATATATATATATATATATATATATATATATATATACATATATATATATATATAAACACGACTGATGGTCCCAACCCCATTGATAAAGCAAGAAATTACACTAATCAACCCTGATAAGGCACACCTGTGAAGTGAAAACCATTGCAGGTGACTACCTCTTGAAGCCCATGGAGAGAATGCCAAGAGTGTGCAAAAAAGTAATCAGAGCAAAGGGTGGCTATTTTGAGGAAACTAGGATATAAAACAGGTTTTCAATTATTTCACCTTCTTTTGTTGAGTACACGACTCCACATGTGTTCATTCATAGTTTTGATGTGACAATCTACAATGTAAATAGTCATGAAAATAAAGAAAACACATTGAAAGAGAAGCTCTATGGGCGTGGGAGCATATGTTTGGTTGGGTCCACCTTTACGACAATTAAACGGAAAAGAAGGAGGGGAAAATATCAATTTTCTGCCAATTTCAGCTCTTGTCTGGACTCCCGATGAGGATTTGGGACTCCAGGAGAAGTAATAAGGCGTTTAAACAAGAAATTTTTTTTATTATTTGGGAAAGGGTACCCCTTTATGACATTTAAGCAAAAAGATTGTGGGGGTGGGGTTTATTAATTTTCTGTTATTTTCGGGTCTTGTCTGGACTCCCTAAACCCGCTGAGGCAAGACTTTCTCTTTTTTGGGGGGGTAAGGGTCCCTCATTTACGACCTGTGTTGGGTTTGTTACTGAAAACCAGTAACTAGTTAGTTACTAGTTACTTTATTTCAAAACTCAGTTACTTACACCAAAAAGTAATGCGTTGCTGTGAAAAGTACCTATTTAGTTATTTTTATTTTTTATTTTTTTAAGGCCCCATTTAAAGCCCTTTTAGCCTTCATTTTAGTACGGTTATTGCAGTGGAGAATAATACAATCTGTTGATCAACTTGACATGCACTTGCATCACTGAACTCTGCTAAGCAATGTGGTCTACATACAACACACAAAGACAAAGATATTGGAGGTGAAGTGTGTCTCTCTTTACTAGCTTCGTCGAAGCATGTTGCTTTTGTAGCTTTTTCAACAGATTTGAATTGCTAGCATAGGATCTTTGATCCAAGACACAACTTACATTCAACTGAAATGTTCTTTTCTTTGTGGTCGACAAAAGAAAAGTATTGAGAATATCTCCATGTTAAGAAACTCTGCTTCGGGCGTCACCATGATGTCTTGTTAGTAAACACAAACACGCCCTACACACACACACACTCTTCTCAGTTTCTAGCCGATACAACAACAAAAATAACGTAAAATAACGCAGTAACGCATCATGTAGTAACGGTAACGGAGTTACTGAATATAAAAAATAACGCGTTAGATTACTATTTACTGCCGAAAGTAACGGCGTTACTTTGTAACACGTTAATCCCAACACTGCTTACAACATTCGAGTGGAAAAAAGGGGATAAAAATATATAACAATTTCTGCTGACTTCAGGGATTTGGGACATCTCCCTCAACTCCAGGACCAGTAATGTGCAGTTGAAGCAAGACAACTTTTTAATTTTTACAAATTCTTACGACATTTAAGCGGAAAAAAGGTGGGGGTGAAAATAGTAATTTTCTGCCATCTGAGGGTCTTATGGGGACTCCTAACGAGGATTTGGGTTGTTCCTCTTCATCTCATAGACCAGGAATGTGAAGTTGAAGCAAGACATTTCTTTAATTTGTTGGGACATTTAAGCCATACTTGCCAACCCTCCCGAATTTTCCGGGAGACTCCCGAAATTCAGCGCCTCTCCCGAAAAACTCCCGGGACAAATATTCTCCCGAAAATCTCCCGATTTTCAGCCAGACCTGGAAGCCACGCCCCCTCCAGCTCCATGCGGACCTGAGTGAGGACAGCCTTTTTTCATGACGGGAGGACAACAGGGTGACAAGAACTAAATCCTCCAGACTAGAGATAAATTGTATTATGTTTATTTTACCTAAAAATAAATATATTTATTAATTAAAAAAACCAAAAAAAACTAAATACATTTTTACTATATTTTGCTAAAAACATCAAAATTGTATTTTTATTTGTATTTTTTCGTGACTCATTACATCCAGCCATAGAATTATACATTAAAATAAACATATTTGAAATAATTGATTTTAAATTATCATAATAATTCATTTAAAATGACCATATTCAATTATTAAAATAATTGCTTGTTTATCAACAACTTTAGCATTTTATTCATTACATTTTGAAACTCTCAGAAGCCAAGTTATGTTATATTCCTTAATATTTATTTATGCAAGTTTGAAGTATCAATGATCTAAACACAGTTTTGTTTGCATATTTTCAGGATGTAGATATCTATCTATATATATATATATATGAAATACTTGACTTGGTGAATTCTAGCTGTCAATATACTCCTCCCCTCTTAACCACGCCCCCAACCACGCACCGCCCCACCCCCGACCACGCCCCACCCCCCACCTCCCGAAATCGGAGGTCTCAAGGTTGACAAGTATGATTTAAGCAGGAAAAAAAAGACGGAAAAAAATATTATTTTCTGCCATTTCCGGCTTCTGTTGGGACTCCCCATGTGCATTTGAGAGGTAATGTGCCGTTGAAGCCAAACAATTTATTAATTATTTTGGGAAGATTTAAAAAACAAAACAAAAACGTTGCCCTTTCAGTTTTTGCTTCAAATGGTTGAAAATAGAATTATTCTAACACAATAGCTCGACTTTAAATACAATATTTTCTGCATACATCAAAGAGTAACAGGAGTTATTATTACATTGTCGTATCACGTGTTGAATTCATTCTGTGGGGGAGGGGGAGGTTGGTGGAAGATTGTGTGATCGCAGGATGATGTCATCCATCTTTGAAATGATCCCCACAAGGTCATCGTTATGAAGTCACGTGACCAGGGACCATGTATCGATGTGTTGCTCCTCAACCACTCTGCCCTGAGGTGTGTGTCACTTTAAAAATGCATCCAAAAGCCGCCAACAGGTCCCAGCATTGACATCTTGGGACCTGAATATTGGCCATTTTGTTATTACAAGCTATGACGCAGGCCAACTATTTTTAAGCCGCACACCGTGATCAAAAACTAGCTTGTGCAGCTATTGACATACTGAGCTGCTGCATCGCCTCTGAGCAGTGTTGGAACTAACGCGTTACAAAGTTAGTTTCGGCGGTAAATAGTAATCTAACGCGTTATTTTTTATATTCAGTAACTCAGTTACCGTTACTACATGATGCGTTAATGCGTTATTTTTTATGTAGTATCGGTGAGAAACAGAAAATCTGAGTGTGTTTTATTGGAGCGCTGCAGTGTCGTCCTTCTGATTCTTCTTGTGTCACAAGCCGAAGAAGACACTCTGTGTGTGTCTGGGTGTGGGTGTGGGGAGGGAGGGGCGTGTCTGATCATAACGGAGCTGCAGTCAAGTTTGTTAACATGTAGATATTCTCACTACTTTTCTTTTGTCGAGCACAAAGAAAAGAACATTTTAGTTAAATGTAAGTTGTGTCTTGGATCAAAGATCCCATCTACTGCCCAAAACAGCAATTCAAATCTGCTGAAACAGCTACAAAAGCAACATGCTTCGACGAAGCTAGTAAAGAGAGACACAAGACTCCGATGCCACTTCCCCTCCACCACCACCACTTAAGGATTAACTCTGCCTCTGCTCATCATTCATCACACACATTCTCTTATATACTCTTTCACTCTAGACTTCTAGAGTGTTTGATTATCACATCACTCTAAATGTATAGACTATAAAGTTCACAAACATAAAGAGGGATGCTAGTGGGCCAGGCCAATCTTTCCTTATCTCTAAACAAAAACTGGGGAAATGTGTAGAGTGTTCTGGGCTTCAGACATGATTTTATTTCACAATTCCTTGAGAGAGAAAAATGCCTGGTTAGGCTTTGTGTATGTAGTGTGTGCCTTCCTTGCTTTACAGCTATGTTGTTATTATGCTGTTTGTTACTTATGTATGTTATGTTGCAGCTATTTAAAATAGTTTTGTCAATTTGTTCTGGCCTGAAACAAATTGGCCCTTTGAAACATATCTTTGTGTGTTGTATGTAGACCACATTGCTTAGCAGAGTTCAGTGATGCAAATGCATGTCAAGTTGATCAACAGATTGTATTATTCTCCAGTGCAATAACAGTACCGGTACTGACATGAAGGCTAAAGGGGCATTAATGGGAGCTTTAAAAAAAAAAGAAGAAAAAAAAGTAGTAACTAGTTACTTTTCACAGTAACGCGTTACTTTTTGGTGTAAGTAACTGAGTTAGTAACTGAATTACTTTTGAAATAAAGTAACTAGTAACTGTAACTAGTTTTCAGTAACTAACCCAACACTGCCTCTGAGTTGGTGAAAGTTAATTGTAGATTATAAATCATGCCTCTCACTTATATAGTAGAAGGTTGTGGACATAAAGCGACAAGTTGGTCAACTATCACATCCAACTTAGACCTGTTTGGCGCACTTTTTTTGTCATGCGTGAGGATTATGATTAAATCTAAACAGGAAGATATAAACATCCCATCAGTCGGCATCCCAGTGAGAGCAGACATTGTACAGTAAGCGATTGTTTTAATATGTTTGTATTTCTTGTTTAGCACTTAGCAATACTGCTACATAATGCTTTGTGTTTGACTAAAGCTGGATCCGTTTAGTACACAGCTTCTAAAACTTGTCGGTCATCCTCATTATTTTCAGGTAAAAAAAATATTCAGGTTCTGGATCATCATTTGTCCCAAAGTAGTCTTTGTTGGCTCTCAAGAAGTCTGCCGTTAGTAGTGTTGTTGTTGTTGAAGGAAATAGCGAAGATTGTGATGAGTCTATGAAATTAATACACCGCCGTATGCTTAAAATGACAAAAATACGTATGAGTGTGCTAGTGTGTTACTACAGTACATTTATACACACAGCATGTTTATAAAACGTTGGAGGTTTTTAGAGCGGTAATAGGTGGACTCGACTTGGCTCCATTGTTAGCTGACTCTTGCTAGCGTTTATTTACGAGTTACAATGCACACAAAAGAAAGCCATATCTGTTCTTGTCTTACATAAGGATTGTGAATGATAGGCAACAAAAAGAAGTGCAGTTTGGTAAACTGATCATGTTTCAAGTGTTTCTGTGACCTCTCTCCAAAGGCATCAATGCAGGGCCACACCTGGCTAAAGTAGCTCTCTGAGCAGAAATTTGTTTGGAGGGCCCCTCATTACAACATTGTTTACACATTTCTATGTATGCGAAAAAAAGTTTTATACTGCCTAATGTTATGGTTGCAGGAGGGAGTAGTGACGGCACAGTTCCACAAGGGGGTAATGTTGCTCTATGTTTAAAAAAAAAATATATATATATATATAATAATAATAATACACAATACTAAATATATATACACACACTAAACAAGATAATGGAGTGTGACTAATCCAAAAGGGGTGTATGTGTGTGTGACTATGTGTGTAATTAATTGTTGTGTATTACCGTGATGTGTTGGGCGAGATGAGGGACAAAGCAGAAGTAGGTCCGTGAGACAAGCGGTAGGTCCGTGGGGCTGAGAGAGACGTCAAGAGGTCCGTGTGCAAAGCGAGCGTCGAGGGAGGCAGTCCAAAGTCCAAAGGGGAAGTCGAGGCGCACAGCTCGATTATGGACGACACGGGAAGAACTGCGGGAAGACACAAGGGATCAAGCACACGGGAGGGAAGCCAGACACGGGATGCTTACTACGAACAGAAAACTAAGTTCCGGCCAGGATCCTTGGGTCCACTGGTCTTTATACAGCTCGCCCTCATCAGTCCCAGGTGTGCAGATTGCTGATCGCCCACAGCCTTGCCGGCACGATCGAGCCAGCGCCGTGACACCTAATTAAACTTTGTAATTTATTTTTGTTGCATGTTTTGTACTAAAATGAATTCATAGGAAAGAAAATGTTAATTGAGATGATTGTTTTTGTCAGTACAAATACATTTTATTCAAATGTTCTGTGATTAATGCAAAAAAAAAAATTGCACATCTTCCTGACCAGCAAAAAACTTGTTTTTTATTATAAAAAGATGCAAAGATTACATGTTTATTCAAAAATATTCATTAACACAGTATATGCTCATATACAATTGCATGTATATATACTTTATAAAAGAAGTAACAATACATGCTGGCTTTTAAGCAAAAAAAACCCCCCAAAAAACTGCAACAGGTTAAACTTGAAGGGGCTAGGAATACATTTTCCGGAAAATTTCTTATGAAGCGCATCGTTATTCATTCATTGACATTTGACATGAAAAAGGTGGCACTGCATTTATTATATACGTGCATATATATATATATATATATATATATATGCACAAAACAAGAGAATGGAGTGTGACTAATCCAAAAGGTGTGTATGTGTGTGTGACTATGTGTTTGTTTAGTTTTTTTAAAAGAAAACAATCAACGTGTTTATGTGCATAGTGTTGTCATAATAATACATGTTATACTTTTTTGGATATACATTTTACAAGCACTGGTCATCTATAAATAGATCATCTTTTTTTAGAAAGCATGATTTTACATCTTGAGACTTGTCATGGCTTCTCTATTAAGTAGACGAGGGGCGCCCTCTAGTGGCAACACACCGTCAGTACGGGAGTTAGTACAGTGAACACAATGTGCAACGTTGTATATTTCTATTTTTTACCTCCACCAGGATGTTATGTTATTGAAACTGTTGGTTTGTTTGTCTGTTGGTTAGCAAAATAACTCAAAAAGTAAATGGATTATACTTTTCTACCTTCAAGGTACTCAAAGCACTTTGACACTATTTCCACTTCCACCCACTGATGGTGCCATGCAAGGCCCTAACCACGACCTATAAGGAGGCAAGGGTGAAGTGTCTTGCCCAAGGACACAACGGAGGTGACTATGGCGGACGCTGGAATCGAACCTAGAACCCTAAAGTTCTATGTTCTACCATCTACGCCAGTTACGATTTTTATATATTTACTCCCATCAAATCATGTTTACAACAACATTCAATAAATGTCAGAAATGGGATATAGGGAACAAGTGATTACCTTTTGGGGGTGATCCGGATCCTCGTCTGGATTCAGGACTTGGTCGAGTGGCCAAAAAGTTCAATTTTGGTCTCATCACTCCAAATGACTTTGTTCCAGAAGTTTTGAGGCTTGTCTCTGTGCTGTTTGGCGTAATGTAAACGGGATACTTTGTGACATTTGCACAGAAATGGCTTTCTTCTGGCGACTCGACCATGCAGCCTATTTTTCTTCAAGTGCCTCCTTATTGTGCATCTTAAAACAGCCACACCACAATTTTTCAGAGAGTCCTGTATTTCAGCTGAAGTTATTTGTGGATTTTTCTTTGCATCTTGAACAATTTTCCTGGCAGTTGTGGCTGAAATCTTTGCTGGTCTACCTAAATCCCTCATTTTCTACTTCTTAATCAGCGTTTGAACACTGCCGATTGGCATTCTCAATTCCTTGGATATCTTTTTATACCCCTTTCCTGTTTTATGCAGTTCAATAACCTTTTCTTCGCAGATCCTTTGACAATTCTTTTGCCTTCCCCATGACTCAGAATCCAGAAATATCTGTGCAGCACTGGATGAAAGATGCAATGGTCTGTCAGAAGCCCAGAAACTCACTGACCTTTTATACACACACATTAATTACAAACAAACATGTCACAGGTGAGGATTGGAACCTTGATTAGCCATTCAAACCTGTTTGTGTCAACTTTTGTGCATGTTATCAGATCAAAGTCACTGGGGTATGTAAACTTTTGATCAGGGTCATTTGGGTACTTTCTTTTGTCATTTATTTTGATTTAAAAAGAGTAAACACAGTTGTTTGCCAATAAATAGCTTCACACAACCATTAAGCATGAGTGGAAGAAAGGATTTTGTGTTATCATTCATATTCTCTGAAGAATGGCCAAGACATCATAAATTCTCCCAGGGTATGTAAACTTATGAGCACAACTGAATATCTATTTTTATATTGCTCTTTTTATCTTTGGTATGAACATTATTATGTAAACTCGAGGTTATTAGTTTTTTGTTGTTGCTATTTTTGTATTACAACATTTTATTATTGATCATGTTGTACTGCTTTGCAATCTTTTGTTTTGTGATTGTGTGATGTCTTTTGCCTGGACCCCAGGAAGAATAGTCTCCACTGCGGTGTAGACTAATGAGGATCCTTAATAAACTAAACTAAAACTAAACTAAACGCTTTCGGGCATGGACGATGTGTTCGGATCATGGGAAAAATAAACATAAAATCAAAACAGTACGAACAAAAAACATCACCACCAGCAGGTTGTTACAGTATGAATGGATAAATATATAGCCTGTTAATTTGCGCACTGTTGACAAGTGATGCCCAGAAAACTTGGCCACTGAAAAAAAAAATCAAAAATCATTGAAAACAGCGCTGCCAAAACCGGATGTAAATAGGACGCATGCCATTGTCTGGAGCATTGTCAGCATGTCTGTGATGTGGACGTAACTGGAGTATATCCCAGATATACAGCGATCCACAAAATGTTCAAATATTAAGACAGCGGCGGCTTTTATGGAGCGAAAGAGCAGCAGGGCGAAGCAAGTCTCGTTAATCCTCTCGTTGGAGCCGTGATTCATGTCAATCCACATGGTGCAACAGCTCTCGGTGGCGTGAACACTCCTGTTTAACTGCAGACTAACGAGCAAATTATTACCTGACACCGTCTATGTCAGCTACTTCTCTTTGTTTTTAATGTCTATTTTCTGTTGGATCTACTCTCTATTTTATGCTGCTGCTGTCACATATACTGTAATATTGTACATGGTCATTGTTATATATTGTATATATGTTATAGACATAATATAATATATCTGTATATATAATATACTGTACACATATGTATATATTCGTATATATGTTATATTTTATATCGCTATATTTAGTCTATTTGTACCTGCATTGTACTTTCCATCCTTACACTTTCCATCATTGTAACTGAGCTACTGTGTTGAACAATTTCCCTTGTGGATCATTAAAGTTTGTCTAAGTCTAAATTAAATCTGATACAGGGTGGTTCAGTTTTTTTTTTTGTCAGAAATTGATTGTTTCCATATTGTTTTCACTCTGCTTGATCTAAAAATGAAACTGTTACTGACTACCACAATTTATTTTCTTAAATGACTGATTTTTTGGTACAAAATAAAACAACGAAATAAATATACTCCAGGTCTGATGAATCCATAATTTTTTTTGCCAGGGGGTTGTATATGTAGAGCAGTGGTTCTTAACCTTGTTGGAGGTACCGAACCCCACCAGTTTCATATGTGCATTCACCGAACCCTTCTTCAGTGACAAATCAATTTTTTTTTTTTTTTCAAATTCAAGACAAAGTTATATGTTTTTGGTAACACTTTAGTATGGGGAACATATTTTAAGTACCAAAGACTTAATTTAGAGTTATTTGGACACTAAGGGAACACATTCTAAGTAATAAAGACTTAATTTAGAGTTATTTGTTAGGGTCAGTGTTAGAGGGTTAGCGTTATAATAAGGCCATGCCGAATAAGGCATTAATAAGTACTTAATAATGACTAGTTAAGAGCCAATATGTTACTAATTTGCATGTTAATAAGCAACTAATTAATGGCGAATATGTTACCCATACTAAAGTGTTACCATGTTTTTTTACTGGTGCATAAAACGAACCGTGCATGAACATCACATCTCTCGTTTATGTTTTACTTGGTAAACACTTGAACGCAACATTCTTACTATCGATCTACTTAGTAGACATTTGAACGCAACACTCTCGTTAATGTTTTGGTAAACATTTGAACACAACATTCTTACTTTTAATGTACTTAGTAGACATTTGAATGCAACACTATTATTTTACTTGGTAAACACTTGAACGCAACATTTTTACTATTGATGTACTTAGTAGACATTTGGACGCAACACTCCCACTATTATTTTACTTGGTAAACACTTGAACGCAACATTATTACTATTGATGTACTTAATAGACATTTGAACGCAACAATCTCGTTAATGTTTTACTTGGTAAACACTTGAACGCAACATTCTTACTATTGATCTACTTAGTAGACGTTTGAACGCAACACTCTCGTTTATGTTTTACTTGGTAAACACTTGAACGCAACATTCTTACTATCGATCTACTTAGTAGACATTTGAACGCAACACTCTCGTTAATGTTTTGGTAAACATTTGAACACAACATTCTTACTTTTAATGTACTTAGTAGACATTTGAATGCAACACTATTATTTTACTTGGTAAACACTTGAACGCAACATTTTTACTATTGATGTACTTAGTAGACATTTGGACGCAACACTCCCACTATTATTTTACTTGGTAAACACTTGAACACAACATTATTACTATTGATGTACTTAATAGACATTTGAACGCAACAATCTCGTTAATGTTTTACTTGGTAAACACTTGAACGCAACATTCTTACTATTGATCTACTTAGTAGACATTTGAACGCAACATTCTTACTATTGATCTACTTAGTAGACGTTTGAACGCAACACTCTCGTTTATGTTTTACTTGGTAAACACTTGAACGCAACATTCTTACTATCGATCTACTTAGTAGACATTTGAACGCAACACTCTCGTTAATGTTTTGGTAAACATTTGAACACAACATTCTTACTTTTAATGTACTTAGTAGACATTTGAATGCAACACTATTATTTTACTTGGTAAACACTTGAACACGCCATCCTTACTATTGATGTACTTAGTAGACATTTGGACGCAACACTCCCACTATTATTTTACTTGGTAAACACTTGAACGCAACATTTTTACTATTGATGTACTTAATAGACATTTGAACGCAACAATCTCGTTAATGTTTTACTTGGTAAACACTTGAACGCAACATTCTTACTATTGATCTATTTAGTAGACATTTGAACGCAACACTCTCGTTTATGTTTTACTTGGTAAACATTTGAACACAACATTCTTACTTTTAATGTACTTAGTAGACATTTGAATGCAACACTATTATTTTACTTGGTAAACACTTGAACACACCATCCTTACTATTGATATACTTGGTAGACATTTGAATGCAACACTCTCGTTTATGTTTTACTTGGTAAACACTTGAACACAACATTCTTACTTTTAATGTACTTAGTAGACATTTGAATGCAACACTATTATTTTACTTGGTAAACACTTGAACACACCATCCTTACTATTGATGTACTTAGTAGACATTTGAACGCAACACTCTCGTTTATGTTTTACTTGGTAAACACTTGAACGCAACATTCTTACTATTGATCTACTTAGTCGACATTTGAACGCAACACTCTCGTTTATGTTTTACTTGGTAAACACTTGAACGCAACATGTTTACTATTGATGTACTTAATAGACATATGGACGCAACAATCTCGTTAATGTTTTACTTGGTAAACACTTGAACGCAACATTCTTACTATTGATCTACTTAGTAGACATTTGAACGCACCACTCTCGTTAATGTTTTGGTAAACATTTGAACACAACATTCTTACTTTTAATGTACTTAGTAGACATTTGAATGCAACACTATTATTTTACTTGGTAAACACTTGAACACACCATCCTTACTATTGATGTACTTAGTAGACATTTGGACGCAACACTCCCACTATTATTTTACTTGGTAAACACTTGAACGCAACATTTTTACTATTGATGTACTTAATAGACATTTGAACGCAACACTCCCACTATTATTTTACATGGTAAACACTTGAACACAACATTCTTACTATTGATGTACTTAATAGACATTAGAACGCAACACTCCTGTTTATGTTTTACTTGGTAAAGACTTGAACGCAACATTCTTACTATTGATGTACTTAATAGACATTTGAATGCAACAATCTCGTTAATGTTTTACTTGGTAAACACTTGAACACAACATTCTTACTATTGATGTACTTAGTAGACATTTGAACGCAACACTCTCGTTAATGTTTTACTTGGTAAACACTTGAACGCAACATTTTTACTAGTGAAGTGAAGTGAATTACATTTATATAGCGCTTTTTCTCACTTGAACGCAACATTCTTACTATTGATCTACTTAGTAGACATTTGAACGCAACACTCTCGTTTATGTTTTACTTGGTAAACATTTGAACACAACATTCTTACTTTTAATGTACTTAGTAGACATTTGAATGCAACACTATTATTTTACTTGGTAAACACTTGAACACACCATCCTTACTATTGATCTACTTGGTAGACATTTGAACGCAACACTCTTGTTTATGTTTTACTTGGTAAACACTTGAACACAACATTCTTACTTTTAATGTACTTAGTAGACATTTGAATGCAACACTATTATTTTACTTGGTAAACACTTGAACACACCATCCTTACTATTGATGTACTTAGTAGACATTTGAACGCAACACTCTCGTTTATGTTTTACTTGGTAAACACTTGAACGCAACATTCTTACTATTGATCTACTTAGTAGACATTTGAACGCAACACTCTCGTTTATGTTTTACTTGGTAAACACTTGAACGCAACATGTTTACTATTGATGTACTTAGTAGACATTTGAAAGCAAAACACTCTCGTTAATGTTTTGGTAAACATTTGAACACAACATTCTTACTTTTAATGTACTTAGTAGACATTTGAATGCAACACTATTATTTTACTTGGTAAACACTTGAACACACCATCCTTACTATTGATGTACTTAGTAGACATTTGGACGCAACACTCCCACTATTATTTTACTTGGTAAACACTTGAACGCAACATTTTTACTATTGATGTACTTAATAGACATTTGAACGCAACACTCCCACTATTATTTTACATGGTAAACACTTGAACACAACATTCTTACTATTGATGTACTTAATACACATTTGAACGCAACACTCCTGTTTATGTTTTACTTGGTAAACACTTGAACGCAACATTCTTACTATTGATCTACTTAGTAGACATTTGAACGCAACACTCTCGTTAATGTTTTACTTGGTAAACACTTGAACGCAACATTTTTACTAGTGAAGTGAAGTGAATTACATTTATATAGCGCTTTTTCTCACTTGAACGCAACATTCTTACTATTGATCTACTTAGTAGACATTTGAACGCAACACTCTCGTTTATGTTTTACTTGGTAAACATTTGAACACAACATTCTTACTTTTAATGTACTTAGTAGACATTTGCATGCAACACTATTATTTTACTTGGTAAACACTTGAACACACCATCCTTACTATTGACGTACTTAGTAGACATTTGAACGCAACACTCTCTTTAATGTTTTACTTGGTAAACATTTGAACACAACATTCTTACTTTTAATGTACTTAGTAGACATTTGAATGCAACACTATTATTTTACTTGGTAAACACTTGAACACACCATCCTTACTATTGGTGTACTTAGTAGACATTTGAACGCAACACTCCCACTATTATTTTACTTGGTAAACACTTGAACACAACATTCTTACTATTGATGTACTTAAAAGACATTTGAACGCAACACTCCCGCTATTATTTTACATGGTAAACACTTGAACACAACATTTTTACTATTGATGTACTTAATAGACATTTGAACGCAACACTCCTGTTTATGTTTTACTTGGTAAACACTTGAACACAACATTCTTACTATTGATCTACTTAGTAGACATTTGAACGCAACACTCTCGTTAATGTTTTACTTGGTAAACATTTGAACACAACATTCTTACTTTTAATGTACTTAGTAGACATTTGAATGCAACACTATTATTTTACTTGGTAAACACTTGAACACACCATCCTTACTTTTGATGTACTTAGTAGACATTTGAATGCAACACTCCCACTATCATTTTATTTGGTAAACACTTGAACACAACATTCTTACTATTGATGTACTTAATAGACATTTGAACGCAACACTCCTGTTTATGTTTTACTTGGTAAACACTTGAACACACCATCCTCACTATTGATGTGCTTAATAGACATTTGAATGCAACAATCTCGTTAATGTTTTACTTGGTAAACACTTGAACCCAACATTCTTACTATTGATCTACTTAGTAGACATTTGAATGCAACACTATTATTTTACTTGGTAAACACTTGAACACACCATCCTTACTATTGATGTACTTAGTAGACATTTGAACGCAACACTCTCGTTTATGTTTTACTTGGTAAACACTTGAACACAACATTCTTACTATTGATGTACTTAATAGACATTTGAATGCAACAATCTCGTTAATGTTTTACTTGGTAAACACTTGAACCCAACATTCTTACTATTGATCTACTTAGTAGACATTTGAACGTAACACTCTCGTGAATGTTTTACTTGGTAAACATTTGAACACAACATTCTTACTTTTAATGTACTTAGTAGACATTTGAATGCAACACTATTATTTTACTTGGTAAACACTTGAACACACCATCCTTACTATTGATGTCCTTAGTAGACATTTGGACGCAACACTCCCACTATTATTTTACTTGGTAAACACTTGAACGCAACATTTTTACTATTGATGTACTTAATAGACATTTGAACGCAACAATCTCGTTAATGTTTTACTTGGTAAACACTTGAACACAACATTCTTACTATTGATCTACTTAGTAGACATTTGAACGCAACACTCTCGTTAATGTTTTACTTGGTAAACATTTGAACACAACATTCTTACTTTTAATGTACTTAGTAGACATTTGAATGCAACACTATTATTTTACTTGGTAAACACTTGAACACACCATCCTTACTATTGATGTACTAATTACAGAGCCTGCTAGTCCGGGTGAGGAGTCAGTTAAGCTAGAACTAGCCAGCGCCAGGCTGGATAATTCCTGTACGCATAGCAATTTTCTTAGAATAACACACAACTCACATAATGTGTTTTCTGTTGTGAATGTGTCCGGGGTAGATATGCATTCTACTGAGGTGGCAAATCATGATGCGTTTAGTCGATCGCAGCATCAAGCAAACAATCTGAAAATTCCCGTCGTATCAATTCCTAGATATGGTCGAAACTATTTAAAGTGCACTACGTATAATAAACGCAACATTATTAATATTTCTACTACGGATAATTTAAACAAAAACTCGTCAAAACAGCCCAATACTTATAATATGGGCTTTTTAAACATAAGATCATTGTCTCCCAAAACGTTATTAGTTAATGAGGTCATTAGAGACAACAATCTTAACGTCATTGGTCTTAGCGAAACCTGGCTCAAACCAGACGAATTTTTTGCGCTAAATGAGGCATCTCCTCCTAACTATACGAATGCGCATATTGCCCGTCCCCTTAAAAGGGGTGGGGGGGTCGCATTAATATACAATGAAAACTTTAACCTTACCCCTAACCTAAATAATAAATACAAATCGTTTGAGGTGCTTACTATGAGGTCTGTCGCACCGCTGCCTCTCGATATGGCTGTTATCTACCGCCCCCCAGGGCCCTACTCGGACTTTATTAATGAATTCTCAGAGTTCGTTGCTGATCTAGTGACGCACGCAGACAATATAATCATAATGGGGGACTTTAATATCCATATGAATACCCCATCGGACCCTCAGTGCGTGGCGCTCCAGACTATAATTGATAGCTGTGGTCTTACACAAATAATAAATGAACCTACGCATCGCAACGGCAATACGATAGATCTAGTGCTGGTCAGGGGTGTCACCACCTCCAAAGTTATGGTACTCCCGTATACTAAAGTAATGTCCGATCATTACCTTATAAAATTCGAAGTTCTGACTCATTGTCAACAAACTAATAATAATAATAACTGCTATAGCAGCCGCAACATTAATGCCGCCACAACGATGACTCTTGCTGACCTACTGCCTTCGGTAATGGCACCATTCCCAAATTATGTCGGCTCTATTGATAACCTCACTAACAACTTTGACAATGCCCTGCGCAAAACCATTGATAGTATAGCACCGCTAAAACAAAAAAGGGCCCCTAAAAGGCGCACCCCATGGTTTACAGAGGAAACCAGAGCTCATAAATTATCATGTAGAAAGTTGGAACGCAAATGGCGCGCGACCAAGCTTGAGGTTTTCCATCAAGCATGGAGTGATAGTTTAATATCGTATAAACGCATGCTTACCTTAGCTAAAGCTAAATATTACTCAAATCTCATCCGCCTCAACAAAAACGACCCTAAATTTTTGTTTAGTACAGTAGCATCGCTAACCCAACAAGGGACTCCTCCCAATAGCTCCACCCACTCGGCAGATGACTTTATGAATTTCTTTAATAAGAAAATTGAACTCATTAAAAAGGAGATTAAAGACAACGCATCCCAGCTACAACTGGGTTCTATGAACACAGATACAACTGTATCTACGACGGATACTGCAATACAAAATAGTCTCTCTCTTTTTGATGAAATAACATTAGAGGAACTATTACAGCGTGTACGTGGGATAAAACAAACAACATGTTTACTTGACCCACTTCCTGGGAAACTTATCAAGGAGCTTTTTGTATTATTAGGTCCATCAGTGCTAAATATTATAAACTTATCACTTTCCTCTGGCACTGTTCCCCTAGCATTCAAGAAAGCGGTTATTCATCCTCTGCTCAAAAGACCTAACCTTGATCCTGACCTCATGGTAAACTACCGACCGGTGTCCCACCTTCCCTTTATTTCGAAAATCCTCGAAAAAATTGTCGCACAGCAGCTAAATGAACACTTAGTGTCTAACAATCTCTGTGAACCTTTTCAATCCGGTTTCAGGGCAAATCACTCTACGGAGACAGCCCTCGCTAAAATGACTAATGATCTACTGCTAACGATGGATTCTGATGCGTCATCTATGTTGCTGCTTCTTGATCTTAGCGCTGCTTTCGATACCGTCGATCATAATATTTTATTAGAGCGTATCAAAACACGTATTGGTATGTCAGACTTAGCCTTGTCGTGGTTTAACTCTTATCTTACTGACAGGATGCAATGCGTCTCCCATAATAATGTGACCTCTGACTATGTTAAGGTAACGTGCGGAGTTCCTCAGGGTTCGGTTCTTGGCCCTGCACTCTTTAGTATTTACATGCTGCCGCTAGGCGACATCATACGCAAATACGGTGTTAGCTTTCATTGCTATGCTGATGACACCCAACTCTACATGCCCCTAAGGCTGACCAACACGCCGGATTGTAGTCAGCTGGAGGCGTGTCTTAATGAAATTAAACATTGGATGTCCGCTAACTTCTTGCAACTCAACGCCAAGAAAACGGAAATGCTGATTATCGGTCCTGCTAAACACCGACATTTATTTAATAATACCACCTTAACATTTGACAACCAAACAATTACACAAGACGAATCAGTAAAGAATCTGGGTATTATCTTCGACCCAACTCTCTCGTTTGAATCACACATTAAGAGTGTTACTAAAACGGCCTTCTTTCATCTCCGTAATATCGCTAAAATTCGTTCTATTTTATCCACTAGCGACGCTGAGATCATTATTCATGCGTTCGTTACGTCTCGTCTCGACTACTGTAACGTATTATTTTCGGGTCTCCCTATGTCTAGCATTAAAAAATTACAGTTGGTACAAAATGCGGCTGCTAGACTTTTGACAAGAACAAGAAAGTTTGATCATATTACGCCTATACTGGCTCACCTGCACTGGCTTCCTGTACACTTAAGAAGTGACTTTAAGGTTTTACTACTTACGTATAAAATACTACACGGTCTAGCTCCGTCCTATCTTGTCGATTGTATTGTACCATATGTCCCGGCAAGAAATCTGCGTTCAAAGAACTCCGGCTTATTAGTGATTCCCAGAGCCCAAAAAAAGTCTGCGGGCTATAGAGCGTTTTCTATTCGGGCTCCAGTACTATGGAATGCCCTCCCGGTAACAATTAGAGATGCTACCTCAGTAGAAGCATTTAAGTCCCATCTTAAAACTCATTTGTATACTCTAGCCTTTAAATAGCCCCCCTGTTGGACCAGTTGATCTGCCGTTTCTTTTCTTTTCTCCTCTGCTCCCCTTTTCCTTGAGGGGGGGGGGGCACAGGTCCGGTGGCCATGGATGAAGTGCTGGCTGTCCAGAGTCGGGACCCGGGGTGGACCGCTCGCCTGTGCATCGGCTGGGAACATCTCTACGCTGCTGACCCGTCTCCGCTCGGGATGGTGTCCTGCTGGCCCCACTATGGACTGGACTCTTACTATTATGTTGGATCCACTATGGACTGGACTCTCACAATATTATGTCAGACCCACTCGACATCCATTGCTTTCGGTCTCCCCTAGAGGGGGGGGGTTACCCACATATGCGGTCCTCTCCAAGGTTTCTCATAGTCATTCACATCGACGTCCCACTGGGGTGAGTTTTTCCTTGCCCGTATGTGGGCTTTGTACCGAGGATGTCGTTGTGGCTTGTGCAGCCCTTTGAGACACTTGTGATTTAGGGCTATATAAATAAAGATTGATTGATTGATTGATGTACTTAGTAGACATTTGAACGCAACACTCCCACTATCATTTTATTTGGTAAACACTTGAACACAACATTCTTACTATTGATGTACTTAATGGACATTTGAATGCAACAATCTTGTTAATGTTTTACTTGGTAAACACTTGAACCCAACATTCTTACTATTGATCTACTTAGTAGACATTTGAACGCAACACTCTCGTTAATGTTTTACTTGGTAAACATTTGAACACAACATTCTTACTTTTAATGTACTTAGTAGACATTTGAATGCAACACTATTATTTTACTTGGTAAACACTTGAACATACCATCCTTACTATTGATGTACTTAGTAGACATTTGAACGCAACACTCCCACTATTATTTTACTTGGTAAACACTTGAACACAACATTCTTACTATTGATGTACTTAATAGACATTTGAACGCAACACTCCCACTATTATTTTTCATGGTAAACACTTGAACACAACATTCTTACTATTGATGTACTTAATAGACATTTGAACGCAACACTCCTGTTTTTTTTTTTACTTGGTAAACACTTGAACGCAACATTTTTACTATTGATGTACTTAATAGACATTTGAACGCAACAATCTCGTTAATGTTTTACTTGGTAAACACTTGAACGCAACATTCTTTCTATTGATCTACTTAGTAGACATTTGGACGCAACACTCCCACTATTATTTTACTTGGTAAACACTTGACCGCAACATTTTTACTATTGATGTACTTAATAGACATTTGAACGCAACAATCTCGTTAATGTTTTACTTGGTAAACACTTGAACGCAACATTCTTTCTATTGATCTACTTAGTAGACATTTGGACGCAACACTCCCACTATTATTTTACTTGGTAAACACTTGAACGCAACATTTTTACCATTGATGTACTTAATAGACATTTGAACGCAACAATCTCGTTAATGTTTTACTTGGTAAACACTTGAACACAACATTCTTACTATTGATCTACTTAGTAGACATTTGAACGCAACACTCTCGTTAATGTTTTACTTGGTAAACATTTGAACACAACATTCTTACTTTTAATGTACTTAGTAGACATTTGAATGCAACACTATTATTTTACTTGGTAAACACTTGAACACACCATCCTTACTATTGATGTACTTAGTAGACATTTGAACGCAACACTCCCACTATCATTTTATTTGGTAAACACTTGAACACAACATTCTTACTATTGATGTACTTAATAGACATTTGAACACAACACTCCCACTATTATTTTACATGGTAAACACTTGAACACACCATCCTTACTATTGATGTACTTAGTAGACATTTGGACGCAACACTCTCACTATTATTTTACTTGGTAAACACTTGAACGCAACATTTTTTACTATTGATGTACTTAATAGACATTTGAACGCAACAATCTCGTTAATGTTTTACTTGGTAAACACTTGAACGCAACATTCTTACTATTGATCTACTTAGTAGACATTTGAACGCAACATTCTTACTATTGATCTACTTAGTAGACATTTGAACGCAACACTCTCGTTTATGTTTTACTTGGTAAACACTTGAACGCAACATTTTTACTATTGATGTACTTAATAGACATTTGAACGCAACAATATCGTTAATGTTTTACTTGGTAAACACTTGAACGCAACATTCTTACTATTGATCTACTTAGTAGACATTTGAACGCAACACTCTCGTTAATGTTTTACTTGGTAAACACTTGAACACACCATCCTTACTATTGATGTACTTAATAGACATTTGAACGCAACACTCCTGTTTATGTTTTACTTGGTAAACACTTGAACACAACATTCTTACTATTGATGTACTTAATAGACATTTGAACGCAACACTCCTGTTTATGTTTTACTTGGTAAACACTTGAACACAACATTCTTACTATTGATGTACTTAATAGACATTTGAACGCAACACTCCTGTTTATGTTTTACTTGGTAAACACTTGAACACAACATTCTTACTATTGATCTACTTAATAGACATTTGAACGCAACAATCTCGTTAATGTTTTACTTGGTAAACACTTGAACGCAACATTCTTACTATTGATCTACTTAGTAGACATTTGAACGCAACACTCTCGTTTATGTTTTACTTGGTAAACATTTGAACACAACATTCTTACTTTTAATGTACTTAGTAGACATTTGAATGCAACACTATTATTTTACTTGGCAAACACTTGAACACACCATCCTTACTATTGATGTACTTAGTAGAAATTTGAACGCAACACTCTCACTATTATTTTACTTGGTAAACACTTGAACACAACATTCTTACTATTGATGTACTTAATAGACATTTGAACGCAACACTCCTGTTTATGTTTTACTTGGTAAACACTTGAACACAACATTCTTACTATTGATCTACTTAGTAGACATTTGAACGCAACACTCTCGTTAATGTTTTACTTGGTAAACATTTGAACACAACATTCTTACTTTTAATGTACTTAGTAGACATTTGAATACCGGTACAACACTAATATTTTACTTGGTAAACACTTGAACACACCATCCTTACTATTGATGTACTTAGTAGACATTTGAACGCAACACTCCCACTATTATTTTTACTTGTTAAACACTTGAACACAACATTCTTACTATTGATGTACTTAATAGACATTTGAACGCAACACTCCTGTTTTTTTTTACTTGGTAAAACTTGAACGCAACATTCTTACTATTGATCTACTTAGTAGACATTTGAACGCAACACTCTCGTTTATGTTTTACTTGGTAAACATTTGAACACAACATTCTTACTTTTAATGTACTTAGTAGACATTTGAATGCAACACTATTATTTTACTTGGTAAACACTTGAACACACCATCCTTACTATTGATGTACTTAGTAGACATTTGAACGCAACACTCCCACTATTATTTTACTTGGTAAACACTTGAACGCAACATTTTTACTATTGATGTACTTAATAGACATTTGAACGCAACAATCTCGTTAATGTTTTACTTAGTAAACACTTGAACGCAACATTCTTACTATTGATGTACTTAGTAGACATTTGGACGCAACACTCCCACTATTATTTTACTTGGTAAACACTTGAACGCAACATTTTTACTATTGATGTACTTAATAGACATTTGAACGCAACAATCTCGTTAATGTTTTACTTGGTAAACACTTGAACGCAACATTCTTACTATTGATCTACTTAATAGACATTTGAACGCAACATTCTTACTATTGATCTACTTAGTAGACATTTGAACGTAACACTCTCGTTTATGTTTTACTTGGAAAACACTTGAACACAACATTCTTACTATTGATCTACTTAGTAGACATTTGAACGCAACACTCTCGTTTATGTTTTACTTGGTAAACACTTGAACACACCATCCTTACTATTGATGTACTTAATAGACATTTGAACGCAACACTCCTGTTTATGTTTTACTTGGTAAACACTTGAACGCAACATTTTTACTATTGATGTACTTAATAGACATTTGAACGCATCAATCTCGTTAATGTTTAAATGTTCAAAGAACAAAACCAAACACAGAGCATAAACTCACAACAAATTACACACCTGCAAACCAGTCACCTGTTGCCGTATCTGTAATACGCCGATAGGGAGAAGTTTGTATTTACACGATGAGTCGGGTGTGTTTTGACCTCGGCCGAACCCCTGAGGCCGACTCACCGAACCCCTAGGGTTCGATCGAACCCAGATTAAGAACCACTGATGTAGAGAAATGTGTACATCCTCAAAGCAGCCACAAGATGTCAGTGTTGTACCTAATAAAGTTGCCAAGAGTCTTCTGGCAGAACCTGATCGACTCCGAGCAAGCCTCTGGCACATTTGAATGGAAAATCCAACCCTGAAAGAACAGCACATGTCAAATTACCTTCACACTTGCGCTGTTTTAAAAACCAACAAAAAAAAAGGAAAAAGGTTTAACAAGCATGCACGGAGGCCGAGCGAGGAGTCAGGTAAGCGCCAACGGGTCAGAATGAAAACCTCGACAATGGTTCACAAAGAGGACCAGGTGTGGTTTCTGTGAGGTTCTGGGGTCGCAGGTTCCATCTCAAGTTTAGTTTAAGAGGGAGTTGAGGTTGGGTTTGGCCCAAGCGAGCATGCGAGTGTTTATAAGAGACTTGGAGAAGTGCATAGTTCCTTTTCATGTCAACAATGATAGTGTTTGCGTGCAAATCCTGCTGACCAGAAGTGTCACAACAATAATATCAAACTCATGAACGTGATTGGAGCATCGCAGCAAAGCAAACAATCCGCAAGAAGAGGTTTGGAGTCATGAGTCGGGTGGAGTAGCGGCCAGCCAGAGTGCACGCCAAGGCAACACAACACATGATCGCCATGTTATATCTCCAACACTTCCACTGGGAGATCAACACTAACTGACAGGGAGCTGGCTGAGGGCCCGCACATGGGGCCGGGGGGCCAGCAGAGCGAGCCCCGTGGGTGGGCGGGACACCTGAACTGGCAGGAGTGGAAGGAAAAAGACATAAAAATAAATAGGCAATAAACACTATTTACTAATATTTACCATTTGTACTTACATGGCGAGAAGAGGCCGGGTTGGCTGCATTAGAGGGGCATGGGGTGGCAGTGCCCTTTTACATCCAGCAGATGGCACTGTGTTTTCTTTGTTGCTGTGTAAGGTTTGGGCAAAAATACAACTCCAAAAGTCGCACAAAAATCAAACAATAAGAAGAAACCTTATATGATGACATGTGAAGGCATTGCGCAACAGGTTGCTTAGTACAATCTAACTTCCTTTTTGTGGGCACAAATGATTCAATTCTGCCTAGCAACACGCCAAATGTATAATTTTAGCTGCAGTTGCGAGCGTACCAACATTGTGTGTATTTTTTTTTCAAACAGCACCAGACAGTACAATAAGTGGAATGAGAGGCGGCAGGCAGAGAAAAGAATAAACAAAAGAGAAGGCAATAATAGTATCTGCTAGAACTTTTCTGGAGACCCTGGGTACAGACGTAAACCAAAATCTTAAGGGGAAAAACAGAGATGTCAAATGTTCTTTTAGCTGAAGAGGGGACAGAGAGACAAGAGTACACAACATGATGAAATACGATCAGCAATAGACGTCGGTTAAAGGACCCTTGGCTAGGCAGAAGTTGAAGAAAGGGCTGAGAGTTAGAACAAGAGGCAACAACGTCGGTGTCGGAAAAGAGGGAAGAAAAACAAGCCATGTATGTTTGCTTTATCTTAAAAAGGGACAGACAAAAGAAAAATATAGAACAATTACAAAAAACAACGACATTAGTGATAGGGCTTGGATTAAGAGGGGACACAATTAGAAAATATAAAACAAATACAAAAGAAAACAGTGAAATTAGTGACACTGCTTGGTTTAAGAGGGGACAGACTGAGAAACTAAAGAACAATTACAAAAAGAAAACAGTAACGTTAGTGATAGTGTTTGGTTTAAGAAGGGACTGATTGAGAAACTAAAGAAACATTACAAAATAAAAGTAATGTTAGTGATAGTGTTTGGTTTAAGAGGGGGACTGACGGAGAAACTATAGAAAAATTACAAAAACAACAACAACTTTAGTGACAGTGTTTGGTTTAAGAGGGGACAGACAGAGAAACTATGGAAATTACAAAAGAAAACAGTAATGTTAGTGATAGTGTTTGGTTTAACAGGGGACAGATGGACAAAATATAGAACAGTTACAAAAGAAAACAGTAACATTAGTGATAGTGTTTGGTTTAAGAGGGGACAGACGGAGAGACTACAGAATAATTACAAAAGAAAACAGTAACGTTAATGATAGTGTTTGGTTTAAGAGGGGACAGACTGAGAAACTACAGAACAATTACAAAATAAAAGTAATGTTAGTGATAGCGTTTGGTTTAAGAGGGGACAGGCGGAGAAACTACAGAACAATTACAAAAAGAAAACAGTAATGTTAGTGATAGTGTTTGGTTTAAGAGGGACAGATGGAGAAACTAAAGAACAATTACAAAAGAAAACAGTAATGTTAGTGATAGTGTTTGGTTTAAAAGGGGACAGATGGAGAAACTAAAGAACAATTACAAAAGAAAACAGTAATGTTAGTGATAGTGTTTGGTTTAAGAAGGGACAGACTGAGAAACTAAAGAACAATTACAAAAGAAAATAGTAATGTTAGTGATAGTGTTTGGTTTAAGAGGGGACAGACGGAGAAACTAAAGAACAATTACAAAAAGAAAACAGTAATGTTAGTGATAGTGTTTGGTTTAAGAGGGGACTGCTCGAGAAACTAAAGAAAAATTACAAAATAAAAGTAATGTTAGTGATAGTGTTTGGTTCCAGAGAGGGGACTGATTGAGAAACTAAAGAAAAATTACAAAATAAAAGTAATGTTAGTGATAGTGTTTGGTTTAAGAGGGGACAGACGGAGAAACTAAAGAACAATTACAAAATAAAACAGTAATGTTAGGGATAGTGTTTGGTTTAAGAGGGGACTGACGGAGAAACTATAGAAAAATTACAAAAGAAACAGTAAAGTTAGTGATAGTGTTTGGTTTAAGAGGGGACTGACGGAGAAAATAAAGAAAAATTACAAAATAAAACAGTAATGTTAGGGATAGTGTTTAAGAGGGGACTGACTGAGAAACTATAGAAAAATTACAAAAGAAAACAGGTACGTTAGTGATAGTGTTTGGTTAAAGAGGGGACAGACGGAGAAACTAAAGAACAATTACAAAATAAAACAGTAATGTTAGGGATAGTGTTTGGTTTAAGAGGGGACTGACGGAGAAACTATAGAAAAATTACAAAAGAAACAGTAAAGTTAGTGATAGTGTTTGGTTTAAGAGGGGACTGACGGAGAAAATAAAGAAAAATTACAAAATAAAACAGTAATGTTAGGGATAGTGTTTAAGAGGGGACTGACGGAGAAACTATAGAAAAATTACAAAAGAAAACAGGTACGTTAGTGATAGTGTTTGGTTAAAGAGGGGACAGACGGAGAAACTAAAGAACAATTACAAAATAAAACAGTAATGTTAGGGATAGTGTTTGGTTTAAGAGGGGACAGACTGAGAAACTAAAGAACAATTACAAAATAAAACAGTAAAGTTAGCGATAGTGCTAGGTTTAAGAGGGGACAGACGGAGAACACAGAACAATTACAAAAACAACAAAAACATTAGTGACAGTGTTTGGTATAAGAGGGGACAGACTGAGAAACTACAGAACAATTACAAAATAAAACAGTAATGTTAGTGATAGTGTTTGGCTTAAGAGGGGACTGACAGAGAAACTGAAGAACAATTACAAAATAAAAGTAATGTTAGTGATAGTGTTTGGTTTAAGAGGGGACCGATGGAGAAACTGAAGAACAATTACAAAATAAAAGTAGTTAGTGATAGTGTTTGGTTTAAGAGGGGACCGATGGAGAAACGAAAGAACAGTTACAAAATAAAAGTAATGTTAGTGATAGTGTTTGGTTTAAGAGGGGACAGATGGAGAAACTGAAGAACAATTACAAAATAAAAATAATGTTAGTGATAGTGTTTGGTTTAAGAGGGGACCGATGGAGAAACTGAAGAACAATTACAAAATAAAAGTAATGTTAGTGATAGTGTTTGGTTTAAGAGGGGACCGATGGAGAAACGAAAGAACAGTTACAAAATAAAAGTAATGTTAGTGATAGTGTTTGGTTTAAGAGGGGACAGATGGAGAAACTGAAGAACAATTACAAAATAAAAATAATGTTAGTGATAGTGTTTGGTTTAAGAGGGGACCGATGGAGAAACTGAAGAACAATGACAAAATAAAAGTAATGTTAGTGATAGTGTTTGGTTTAAGAGGGGACCGATGGAGAAACTGAAGAACAATTACAAAATAAAAGTAGTTAGTGATAGTGTTTGGTTTAAGAGGGGACCGATGGAGAAACGAAAGAACAGTTACAAAATAAAAGTAATGTTAGTGATAGTGTTTGGTTTAAGAGGGGACAGATGGAGAAACTGAAGAACAGTTACAAAAGAAAACAGTAACATTAGTGATAGTGTTTGGTTTAAGAGGGGAGAGACGGAGAGACTACAGAATAATTACAAAAGAAAACAGTAACGATAATGATAGTGTTTGGTTTAAGAGGGGACAGACTGCGAAACTACAGAACAATTACAAAATAAAAGTAATGTTAGTGATAGTGTTTGGTTTAAGAGGGGACAGACTGAGAAACTACAGAACAATTACAAAATAAAACAGTAATGTTAGTGATAGTGTTTGGCTCAAGAGGGGACCGACGGAGAAACTGAAGAACAATTACAAAATAAAAGTAATGTTAGTGATAGTGTTTGGTTTAAGAGGGGACCGATGGAGAAACTGAAGAACAATTACAAAATAAAAGTAGTTAGTGATAGTGTTTGGTTTAAGAGGGGACCGATGGAGAAACGAAAGAACAGTTACAAAATAAAAGTAATGTTAGTGATAGTGTTTGGTTTAAGAGGGGACAGATGGAGAAACTGAAGAACAATTACAAAATAAAAGTAATGTTAGTGATAGTGTTTGGTTTAAGAGGGGACAGATGGAGAAACTAAAGAACAATTACCTAAATAAAAGTAATGTTAGTGATAGTGTTTGGTTTAAGAAGGGACAGATGGAGAAACTAAAGAACAATTACAAAAGAAAACAGTAATGTTAGTGATAGTGTTTGTTTAAGAGGGGACAGACAGAGAGAAAAGTGTGAAAGTAAAAGTGGTTTCAAAACAGGAGTTGATTGGTGAAGGTGTAAACAGGAGATGTTGGTTCTTGTGTCTAATTGGAGCAGAAAAGCAGAGTGAAGTTGAAGAAGAAGAAACCTTTGGTCCACTCACGTCCCTCCACCTTGTCCTGAGTGGACATTCCACCCGAGCTTAGCTGGAAATCTTTCCTGTTTCATGGGGGATTATCCGCCCCAACAAGGCAGCACGGCTCTCATATTAAGAATGATTTAGGCACAGTGAGTTCCACTCGGGTCAAGACGCCCGCTTTCATGTTTCCGTGTGGCGCTTCCACTCGTGGAGGAAGGGTAGGGGGGGGGGGGTTAACTGTGTTCAAAGTGGTCAAACATGAATTAATGTCACTGATAAACGGTAGCTTGATGTTTAAATGCCTTTTTGTTTTGTGTGTTGGAATGACTAAGTTCCTGCAGGGGTCACATGCACACACACGTGCACGCACACACACACAAACACACACGTGCACAGAGGCCATATAATGTGATTTAAAAGTGACTCAGAGGGCACGGCTGCGTCCAAGATAACAGGAAGCTTCCATCATCCCCGTGACCAAATTGGCTGCAGTGAGTGACTTTTAAGAGGCTTAATTTTCATTCCCAAACTGAAACAAACGAGAGCAACTCCGACGGCAGGAAGGGACGTTTTACCAAGGATGGATGTCACTTCACTTCCGTGCCGTTTAAAATATATCCTTTTTCCAACCTTTATATATATATATATATATATATCCATCCATCCATTTCCTACCGCTTGTCCCTTTTGGGGTCGCGGGGGGCGCTGGAGCCTATCTCAGCTGCATTTGGGCGGAAGGCGGGGTACACCCTGGACAAGTCGCCACCTCATCGCAGGGCCAACACAGATAGACAGACAACATTCACACACTAGGGCCAAAAAAAAATAAAAAAATAATATATATATATATATATATATATATATATATATATATATATATATATATATATATGTATACATATATATATATATATACACACATACAGTATATATGTATATATACTACGAACAATGGGAGACTGGGCTTTCTGCTCCGCCGCTTCCAGTCTGTGGAACGCTCTCCCTGACCACCTGAGGGTACCACAGACTGTGGATGCTTTTAAAAAATGCTTAAAAACCCTTCTTTTAAAAAAAAACCTTTTTTTAGATATATGCATACTAGTTTTAGCTATTTGGCTGTTCTAGTTTTTATTTTATTTTTTTATTATCTTTTTATTTTATTTTTTTAATACACTGTAGCACTTTGAGGTTGTTTACTCAATGTAAAGTGCTTTTTACCAATAAAATCTATTATTATTATTATTATTATTATATATACAGTACAGCCCAAAAGTTTGGATACACCTTCTCATTCAATGTGTTTTCTTTATTTCCATGACTATTTACATTGTAGATTGTCACATCAAAACTATGAATGAACACATGTGGAGTTATGTACTAAACAAAAAAAAGGTGAAATAACTGAAAACATGTTTAATATTCTAGTTTCTTCAAAATAGCCACGCTTTGCTCTGATTACTGCTTTTGCACACTCGTGGCATTCTCTCCATGAGCTTCAAGCACACCTGTGAAGTGAAAAACCATTTCAGGTGACCACCTCGCGTTTTCTTTATTTAAACCACTATTTTACATTGTAGATTGTCACTGGCCTACTCTGTCATATTTAAACTTGATCTAATAATGCAACAAATATCATATTACCATACATTCCAAACATTTTTCTTATGTTAAAATAAAAATAAATACTCTGATATCTGCTTGACTCAAAGCAAGTCATGCATCAAAATGTACAAAAATGACCATAGATTTACTAAAAAAAAACAAAGGGGAAAAAATGGTACCATTTTTCTATTTACGGTAATACAACGTAGAAACAACAACCGTGTAGTATTTACAGTAATATACTGTTAAAAAAACATCATACATATAATGGGAAAACTAGTTTTTATCATAAAATCTACCTTTTTTTTTTTTAAGAGTGTACATAAAACATATATATAGTATTAAAATGTCTTGTTAATTGCGTATCATATTATAATCACAATATTATGAGGCAAATCTTTATACATTTAAAATAATCTATTATTAACTTTTACAAACGGCCCTTTGAGGGCAGTCATATCTGCAATTTGGCACTCAATGAAAACAAGTTTGACACCCCTGGTATAGATCATATAACTTTATATCATTATTATGTTATTATATTTAATTACAAGAGGAACTGAAGAGATTAGAATATCGTGAAAATGTTTGTTTATTTCAGCAATTACATTTACAAGGTGAAACTAATATGACATAGGCTCATAGCATGCAACTCAAGATATGTCAAGTTTTCTTCTGGTATAATTTTGATAATTATGGCTTACAGTTTATGAAAACCTTGCATTGAAAACCTCAGAAAATGTGGGTTTTTTTTAACAACTTGATCATGATCATCAAAATGATAACAAATAAAGGCTTGACTTATTTCACTTTACGTGTAACGAGTTTATATTCACATTTAGTTTAAAATGTAAGGTTGAGTTGCTGATATGAATGAACCTTTGCACGTTTTTCACATTTTATTAGGTTTCACCTGCTGGCTGTCAAACGATTAAAATATTTAATCGCGATTAATCGCATTGTCCATAGTTAACTCAAAACTAATTGCGATTAATCGCAGAAAGATATAATTTTTCGTCATTAATAAGTGTACCCTACACAGATCATTTTCAAAGTTTTAAATACCATAACTGGACAGTTAATTTGCTTTAATGAAATGTTTTTAAGAATTATGCTTTAAAACATGTTTTTAAAGAGAATTAAAAAAAATACTTGCAGTGCGTTGGTGTCTTGCCAGATTTTCCATTTTGTAAGAGCAGAGAATTGGTATTCCTGCTTTAGGAGCACTTGCAGTTAGAGGAGAGGAGCTACACTTCCATGTTTAGAAACCAGTTTCACGCATTAATAACACAAAATGTGGATTGTTACGACCATGCTTTTGATTGTCAAAGTTGTTAGGTGATATTTTTTCTACATGAATAAAAGTTTCTGATATTCTCTACTTTACATATTGTCCACATTAGTAGTAGTTGTAGTTTATTTTGGACATGTTAAAAACAAAGCAAGAGAAAAAATAATGGAAAAAATAAAATAATCTTGATAAAATTACAGTAAGGTACAGAAATAGAAACAAATAGTTCACAATGAAAACGTATAGAAATTAAAACAATACATATCCAAAAAGGAGTGGGGAAAAGTAATACTTATTTATACTCCCACTGCTTATTTTATAACTCAAACAACTAGCTTTTTATCAACATTATTAGTCTATACAATGATACATTTACCAGTCTTAATAAAATATATTATCAATAATCTTTTACCCACTTTACACTTTTTCGCTTTATACGTAATATGTACTGTTTGGAGTTCCACCAGATTTTTAAGTGTCAGTACTTTTGAATGTAAACAAAAACAAGTATTTGTGTGATCCCTGTATCCTGCCTGATGAATGATCCTTATTGCTTTCTTCTGCAGGGTGATGAGTGGATATAGTGTGCTTATGTAAATATTACCTCAAATTTCTGCACAGTAGTGCAAGTTAATGGCATTCTTATCTTATCTCTGCATGGCAATGTTTTCACCTTCTTTAACTACATATTAATACATTTTAATATTCAGCCTGTTAAACATTCTGCAATAGCGGACTATCAAACAGAACAAGTTATAAGAGAATATACCATAGCGATGGTATATTGTCTAGTGACTCTAGTCAACTGTAATTACTAGTGATGGGTCCGGCAACACCGATGCATCGGCGCATGCGTCGAGCTCATAGAGCGAAACCCTGTGTCGGTGCGCGTACCGCTTTTAGAAAGTCACGTGACCGATCATGAGCTGTTTTGGTCACGTGACCGATACGCGAACTGTGTCGCACTGACGCCTCCTCTGTGCCCTGTGAGCGGCTCTTTTCTACAGCCGGAGAAATAATAACTAAGAAGAGAAAGCGTCTAAAATTGAATACGTTGGAAAAACTGTTTTGTTTTTTTAATAAAAATGTGTAAAAATAGATAAATAATATTTTCAAGGTCCACAAGCAACCTCATTCACAACACGTTCTCTTAGATTTCCATGTTATGATACATGTTCACATTATTTATTGACTGTATCTAAAAAAGACAAAAAATATATTTTTATTTAAATGAAGTTATGAAATAATCCTAAATGAAATGCAATGACTTGGTTTATATTATTGTATATACTAGGTCAGTGGTTCTCAACCTTTTTTCAGCAATGTACCCCCTGTGAATTTTTTTTTAATTCAAATACCCCCTAATCAGAGCAAAGCATTTTTGGTTGAAAAAAAAAAGATGAAGTAAAATACAGCACTGTGTCATCAGTTTCTGATTTATTAAATTGTATAACAGTGCAAAATATTGCTCATTTGTAGTGGTCTTTCTTGAACTATTTGGAAAAAAAGATATACAAATAGATAAAAACTTGTTGAAAAATAAACAAGTGATTCAATTATAAATAAAGATTTCTACACCTAGAAGTAATAATCAACTTAAAGTGCCCTCTTTGGGGATTGTATTAGAGCTCCATCTGGATTCATGAACTTAATTCTAAACATTTCTTCACAAAAAAAAAATCTTTAACATCAATATTTATGGAACATGTCCACAAAAAATCTAGCTGTCAACACTGAATATTGCATTGTTGCATTTCTTTTCACAGTTCTTTTTGACATTTTAGTGACAAACCTGAGCTTGTGCTTCACGGAGTTTATGAACTTACATTCATATTTTGTTGAAGTATTATTCAATAAATATATTTATAAAGGATTTTTGAATTGTTGCTATTTTTAGAATATTTTAAAAAAATCTCACGTACCCCTTGGCATACCTTCAAGTACCCCCAGGGGTACGCGTACCCCCATTTGAGAACCACTGTACTAGGTCATAAAATCAGTGTCAGTTGAGTCGGTCCATAGGTTGCCTGTAGGGATTTTTAATGTCCAGCAGATGTCAGTATTTAGTGACACAGTATCAATACAGTTTTGCAATGTGTCGAAACGCTTCATGAGGCCTCATCAACCCATCACTAGTAATTACCCAATGTGGGCTGCAGGGGGCAGTAGCAGGCATGTCTGCTGTATTACACCTCGTCTCAGTGGTAGCGAAGAAGAAGCGAGATTGTTCAAAGACATTCTTCCTTAACATTGCCGCTGCCATTACAATACACTTCATTTTAATCAGCCAGAAAACATTTATTTAGGCAGAAATATCACAGAATAACGTATTGTATTGTATTGTTATTCGTTGTTTTGTTGGTTGGACCGGAAGTAAAGCGTAGCGCTAAAGCACTTGGAGTAACAATCTACATTTTATGTTTTCAATGCACTTAACTGTAATGTAGACACGGACGTGGAAGATTCTCCTCACTCCAAGCAGCAATGCGTTCGTAAAAAAAAAAAAAAATCGCCATTAAAGGAACTTATAGTTAAGACGTTAATTATTGCGTTAGCCTTGACAGCCTTAATAATGACATAATGATGTAGCGGCTGGCTACGGGGTGTTCGCTAATTACTTTGGCTGGGGGGGGGCGGGACTTCCGGGGAGAGATAGGGAAGTGACGTTTTCAATAGGAAGTAAAGCGTTCGAGTATTGGCGGGAAAAGACGTTCCTGGAATATTACAATATTATAATAATGAAATATTATATTATATATATAATAAATACTTAACAATACAATTATTCAATAAAATATACCGAATTTAATGTTATATATTACATTTAAAAAATGTCTCTCTCTCTCTCTCTCTGCAAATAAGTGGAAGTGAACTCACATGTTATGAAAATTACAATAGAAGGATTGATAGATTGGTTCTATTTTTCGGAGTTTCCCCTATATAATAATGCAAATGCACAATATTTGGGTCAACATTTTAAAATAATGTATGAAGTTATTTGTATATTTATTATTTTGTAAATCATATAATATAATTATCATATTTTTGATTTTTTTAAATTAATATAATGCAAATAGACTTTCATAATATTATACAAATATAATATACAATTATTAAAAACATAATACAAATATAAATCTAGAATAATTGCGCTTACATTTTATTATATGTAAAATATACTCTGGGTGATAATTATGACACTTTTTACATGTTATTTCTTTCTTTAGTTTATTTCGAACATAAACACACTTACATCATAATACATCACACAATTTCATATCATTTCATTTTACATCATGCCCGAAAAGGAGTAGGAAGAAGCAAAGCTTATTTAATCCTACCCCTTTCCCACTTCAAAGCGTTTACAAATATATAGAATCATTTACTGACCTTTTTATATAATAAAACAACATCTATGAATTAGTATACAACAGTTTTGTAAAATGTAATTAATTAATTAATTCAGTCATTATTAACATACTGAGATGAAGAATATCTTATTTTCAATAAGGTTGAAAGTATTTCTCATAATTCTTCTTCTTTGTACTCTGTAAGCACTTTTATTTTGAACAACCTCTTATTTGTGATTGTTTTTTGTATTGTATACCATACAGTAATTTAAAACAATATAATAATATATAATAATAATAATAATAATAATAATAATAATAATAATAATAATAATAATATAGGCATAGAATATTTACATTTCATAGTAAAACGTAAAATGTATTATGTCTGATAATCATATTTTTTGGTATTTTAAATTGCATTGTATATAACAAAGTAATTATAAAATAACATAATTCAAATGTAATCATAGAATATTTATGTTGACATTTTTCATAGTAATACGTGAAATATATGAAGCATCTCATTTTTTTGTTTATTTTATTTGTGATTTTATTTCATACTTTATATTACATCCATCCATCCATCCATTTTCTACCGCTTAATCCCTTCGGGGTCGCGGGGGGCGCTGGAGCCTATCTCAGCTACAATCGGGCGGAAGGCGGGGTACACCCTGGACAAGTCACCACCTCATCACAGGGCCAACACAGATAGACAGACAACATTCACACTCACATTCACACACTAGGGCCAATTTAGTGTTGCCAATCAACCTATCCCCAGGTGCATGTCTTTGGAGGTGGGAGGAAGCCGGAGCACCCGGAGGGAACCCACGCAGTCACGGGGAGAACATGCAAACTCCACACAGAAAGATCCCGAGGCCGGGATTGAACTCACGACTACTCAGGACCTTCGTATTGTGAGGCAGACGCACTAACCCTTCTCCCACTGTGCTGCCCACTTTATATTACATAATACTTATAAAATAATATAATACAATATAATATATAATATTTATGTTGACATTTTACTATACATAAATATATTATGTGTAACAATAAGCAAGTGGTCTATTTTATTTACGATTGTATTTCACACTGTATATCATACAGTAACAATAACACAATTATATACAAATATAATCCGAGAATTTTGTGTGACAATGATACATTTTTTATTTTCTTCGTGATTTTATTTCGTAATACAATAATAATAAAATATAATACAAATATAATTGTATAATATTTACGTTGCCATGTATAGTAATACATAAAATATATTGTGTAGCAATCATCAAATTTATAGATATTATTTTATTTATTTATTTATCTCACATAGTAATTATACAACTATATGATACAAATATAATCACACATATTTAGGTTGACATTTTATTATACGTAAAATATACTATGTGTGACAATCATCTAATTTTTATTATTTCATAATGTATATCATACAGTCATTTTAAAACAATATTATACACTTTTTTTTTTAAATTTCATAATACGTAAAATAAATAAGGTGTGACAATCAACGTTTTTTTAAATTTTATTTCTGATTTTATTTCATACGGTACAATACAATAAAATGCAATCACAGAAAATTCACATTAACATTTTATAGTAATATGTAAACTCCTCGATGCGTGAGAATCATCTCAGTTTTGTTTTGTTTATTTTATTTGTGATTTTATTTAATCATACAGTAAATATAAAACAATATAATGCAAATATAATTATTGGATATTTGCACTAGTATTTAAAAAAAAAAAATTCTGTTGAATAATTTTGTCTACTGTATTTTACATAAATTACAAAAATTTAATAATACAAATAGACTATTTATTGCAACAATTTAAATGTTTATTTTGGCACCAACAGTTAAGTAAATTATTATAATATCTGCCTGAACCCCACTAAAAATCTGCCTAATTTACTGTTAACATAATTAAAGCTAGCATAGGAGGTTTAAATTATTAATTAAAAATTAAGTGGCGCCCCCTTGAGGGCAAACCGCTGGCCTCCAACAACTTAAGCGCTGAATAATAACGTCAATATTTGAGATATTGTATTGTGTCTCCGATAAATGTGTCGTGCATGTCAACAGCTGAGCCGAAAACAACAAACACATAAACAAAAATGAAAATAGGAACATTTCCACTCGTCCGTGCCACAATTCACTTGTCCTTTATTTGTCGCCGACATGTTTTTTTTTGTTGTTTTTTTTTTGGTTTCTGTTTGGAATTACACCCATCTTGGTGTGAGGTCCTTTTGGGCGGGGGGGGGGGGGGGGGGGGGGGGGGGGGGGGGGGGGGTGGGGGGGTGCGGGGAGCGAGGGGGGGGGGCTTAGTTGCTGCTTTGCTTTTATCTAAAATGTTTTCTATTTCTGCCTTTGTGGAGACACTTTGTGGAGCGCTTTCGGGAGAAACAAACCAGGTTTTTCCTGCCTTTCTGAGGGCGAGCTGGGGGATTTTTCTCAGCATTGTGGTGAGATTTATTCGAGGAGGCTGCATTTTTCCCTGATTTGCCTCTTTGTTCTCGATAAGTAGTTCCAGGTCCCCCCCGACTCACCACACACACATTATCTGAGCGAGTGTGTGTGTGTGTGTGTGTGTGTGAGGCAAGTGGGGGGGACGCGAAGTGACACCTGCTGTCGGGATGAATAGGGTCAGTGGCAGGGCCCTCCAACAGCTGCCAGGAGCCCCCACGCAGCGCACATAGTGCCCCCTAGCAACGCCGCCCCTCATTACAGTTATTACCGCCACCCCTCAGGAGAAACATCAAAAACAAACTCGCAATCATTTCCGTGCGCTCTTTTCTCCGACACAGGAAGGGCTTTTTTTCTCCCCCCCCCCCCCCCAGACAACAGGTCTGACCTGTCTGCGCTCCCTCGCTCTCGCTGTGTGGTAGTCTGGCCCGGGTTCGTGACGCCACAGAAGACGACGAGGCACGGAAACGTCACTCTGGAGGCGAGGGGGGAGGATTTTTATCGAGAGATTAAAACGAAAAAAATCTGTCCCGCATCGACCGCTGATGAGAGTTATTCGAAACGTTTCCGGGCGCGTCCGGAAATTGCTGACATAAACATAGTGCTGCAAGGGATTCTGGGTATTTGTTCTGTTGTGTTTATGTTGTGTTACGGTGCGGATGTTCTCCCGAAATGTGTTCATGTGTCATTCTTGCATACTTGCCAACCTTGAGACCTCCGATTTTGGGAGGGTGGGGAGCGTGGTTAAGAGGGGAGGAGTATATTGACAGCTAGAATTCACCAAGTCAAGTATTTAATACATATGTATATATATATATATATATATATATATATATATATATATATATATATATATATATATATATATATATATATATCTACATCTACATCTACATCCTGAAAATATGCAAACAAAACTGTGTTTAGATAATTGATACTTCAAACTTGCATAAATAAATATTGAGGAATATAACATAACTTGGCTTTTGAGAGCTTCAAAATGTAATGAATAAAATGCTAAAGTTGTTGATAAACAAGCAATTATTTTAATAATTAAATATGGTCATTTTAAATGAATTATCATGATAATTTAAAATTAATTATTTCAAATATGTTTTTATTTTAATGAATAATTCTATGGCTGGATGTAATAAGAAGTCAGAAAAAATACAAATAAAAATACAATTAATTTTGATGTTTTTAGCAAAATATAGTAAAAATGTATTTAGTTTTTTTTTTTTTAATTAATAAATATATTTATTTTTAGGTAAGAAAAACATAATGATACAATTTGTCTCTAGTCTGGATGATTTAGTTCTTGTCACCCTGTTGTCCTGAAAAAAGGCTGTCCTCAATCAGGTCCGCATGGAGTTGGAGGGGGCGTGGCCTCCAGCTCCGGCTGAAAATCGGGAGATTTTCGGGAGAATATTTGTCCCGGGAGGTTTTCGGGAGAAGCTCTGAATTTCGGGAGTCTCCCAGAAAATTCGGGAGGGTTGGCAAGTATGCATTCTTGTTTGGTGTGGGTTCACTGTGTGGCGCATATTTGTAACAGTGTTAAACTTGTTTATACGGCCACTGGCCCTTTGTGCGTCCCTGTCCAGCCTGCGTGAGGCCAATCATAAATTACAAAATAAAATAAAAAAAGTATCAATGTAAAGTGTGCAATACAACGGTGCTGCTTTTGTTTTGAAAAGCGTTATTTGTATTACTTCCGTGTGGACGTATGCGCGTGCGTGATTGTGAGTGAATGTGAACAGCGGCCATCACAAATTACAAAATAAAGTTTAAAAAACATCTATGTCGTGCGTGCAATACAACTGTGGTGCTGTTATTTTGAAAAGTGTTATTTATGGGCGTATGTCCGTGTGTAACCTGTGAGTGAAGGTGCACAGCGACAAGTGATGTACGGTTATCCCTGAGACGCTAAAAAGAGAAAAGTTGATGACGAATGGCGTGTTTTCAACAAGACATGGACTGCCAAGTATTTCTTTACAGAAATTAAAGGTAAATCCGTTTGCTTAATTTGTGGTACACAGGTTGCTGTGTTTAAAGAATATCATTTGATTCGCCACTACACGACGAAGCACGAGGAAAAATACCGGAATCTGTCCGATGAAGAGCGCGCAAGGGAGGCTGATGCGTTGATGGTAAAACGGCAAACCCAACAAGGACTTTTTGCCAAATTTCACACCCCCAGAGATGCAGACGTCAGGACAAGTTTCGTCATTTCTCACAAAATCGCCAGAAAAAGTAAGGCGTTTTCTGACAGAGAGTTTATTAAGGCGTGCCTATTGGACTCTGTTGCGCTGACACGCCCGGAGAAGAGGTGCAAATTTGAGAATGTGTCACTCACCCGACGCACTGTAACGAGGCGGGTTGAGACCATCGCTGGAAACTTGGAGCTTCAGCTGAAGAACAGAACGGCCGACTTTGACTGTTTTTCGCTGGCTTTGGATGAGAGCTGCGATGTACGTAACACCGCCCAGCTGCTCATCTTCTTACTTGGGATAACTGCAGACTTTCAAATCACGGAGGAGCTGGCAGCCATGCAGTCAATTAAAAGGGACAACAACAGGTAATGACTTGTTCACGGAGGTAAATGCGTGTTTGGACATGTTAGGACTGAAATGGGACAAGCTGGCAGGTGTGACAACAGATGGTTGTCCAAATCTGACGGGGAAAAATGTTGGACTTTTAAAGAGGATGCAGGATAAAGTGACAGAAATTGACATTTTTGCATTGTATTATACATCAGGAAGTGTTGTGTAAGACAGTGTTAAAAATAAAACCATCAAAAGCAACCTGCTTTTGTATAAAGTTAAGTTAGGTTAAATTAAATTATTATTATTATTATTATTATTATTATTATTATTATTTATCTTATGGTATATCAAAAATAATTTGAGCAAGATGTAATTGAAATATTGTCGGTGTGGCCCTCCAGCAGTGCTCGGGTTGCTCATGCGACCCCCGGTAAAAATTAATTGCCCACCTCTGGTATAGAGGGTCTCCTAGTCCCCGTTCTTTTGGATAGTTTGTAATTGAAGTACTTTGCTGGCTTAGGAGACTGGGAAGCTCTCCTGGCCCAGCAGGTGCGGCCGTTTCCCGCGTAGGCCTTCAGACACTGACAGGTGTACGAACCATCTGTGTTGATGCAGCGAGCGTGGCGGCTGCACCCGTGGGCACCAGTCACGCACTCGTCCTTGTCTGGGGGGGGGGGGGTTACTTTGTTACTTTGAGATCCGATGGTTACGTAGTGTTCCTTTAAAGCTGTGAGAGCTCACCTCTGCATTGCACCGAGCCCTGCAGCGTGCCCAGCACCGAGCCGTCCTGGCACACGCACACAAAGCTGCCGAATGTGTTCCTGCACGTCCGGCGAGGTGGGCACACGCTGGCGTGACGCCGGCACTCGTCCACGTCTGCAACACAACACAACACATGGGCATGAAGTCGATGCGACCGACAGCTTTTTGAGCTCAACTAATACAGTAAATACTCAAATGTTTTGTAGGAGGAACACTGCAAAAACTGAAATCTACGTAAGATTAAATATCTCAAATAAGGGTGATATTTGCTTATTTTCTGTCTGATAAGATAATTCTTCTCACTAAGCAGATTTTATGTTAGAGTGTTTTACTTGTTTTAAAGGTTTTGGTCCTAAATGATCTCAGTAAGATATTACAGCTTGTTGCTGAGATTTTATGAGCTATATTGAGTAAAGCATGCTTGTAACTAGAATATCAAGTGTTGCAAAGCTGTGTCATCAACACTCACAAGTATAAAACTACTTTTTTAAAGTAATCATTTCTTACTTACTAAAAAATCATGATGCCAAGCGCATATCATTATGTCAAGATAATGGCAATAGCATTTGCTTAATTTAAGAATATTTTTCAACATCCATCCATCCATCTTCTTCCACTTATCCGAGGTCGGGTCGCGGGGGCAGCAGCCTAAGCAGGGAAGCCCAGACTTCCCTCTCCCCAGCCACTTCGTCCAGCTCCTCCCGGGGGATCCCGAGGCGTTCCCAGGCCAGCCGGGAGACATAGTCTTCCCAACGTGTCCTGGGTCTTCCCCGTGGCCTCCTACCGGTAGGACGTGCCCTAAACACCTCCCGAGGGAGGCGATCGGGTGGCATCCTGACCAGATGCCCGAACCACCTCATCTGGCTCCTCTCGATATCGAGGAGCAGTGGCTTTACTTTGAGCTCCCCGCGGATGACAGAGCTTCTCACCCTATCTCTAAGGGAGAGCCCTGCCACCCGGCGGAGGAAACTCATTTCGGCCGCTTGTACCCGTGATCTTGTCCTTTCGGTCATAACCCAAAGCTCATGACCATAGGTGAGGATGGGAACATAGATCGACCGGTAAATTGAGAGCTTTGCCTTCCAGCTCAGCTCCTTCTTCACCACAACGGATCGATACAGCGTCCGCATTACTGAAGATGCCGCACCGATCCGCCTGTCGATCTCACGATCCACTCTTCCCCCACTCGTGAACAAAACTCTGAGGTACTTGAACTCTTCCACTTGGGGCAGGGTCTCCTCCCTAACCCGGAGATGGCACTCCACCCTTTTCCGGGCGAGAACCATGGACTCAGACTTGGAGGTGCTGATTCTAATCCCAGTCGCTTCACACTCGGCTGCGAACCGATCCAGCGAGAGCTGAAGATCCTGGCCAGATGAAGCCATCAGGACCACATCATCTGCAAAAAGCAGAGACCTAATCCTGCAGCCACCAAACCGGATCCCCTCAACGCCTTGACTGCGCCTATAAATTCCGTCCATAAAAGTTATGAACAGAATGGGTGACAAAGGGCAGCCTTGGCGGAGTCCAACCCTCACTGGAAACGTGTCCGACTTACTGCCGGCAATGCGGACCAAGCTCTGACACTGATCATACAGGGAGCGGACCGCCAAAATCAGACAGTCCAATACCCCATACTCTCTGAACACTCCCCATAGGACTTCCCGAGGGACACGGTCGAATGCCTTCTCCAAGTCCACAAAGCACATGGAGACTGGTTGGGCAAACTCCCATGCACCCTCAAGGACCCTGCCGAGAGTATAGAGCTGGTCCACAGTTCCACGACCAGGACGAAAACCACACTGTTCCTCCTGAATCCGAGGTTCGACTATCCGGCGTAGCCTCCTCTCCAGTACACCAGAATTTTTCAACATATTGAGCAAAAAGGTCTCATTTGTTATTTTCTACCAAGAAAAGTGCACTTGTTATTAGTGAGAATATACTTATTTTAAGGTATTTTTGGGTTCATTGAGGTTAGCTAATTTTACTTGTTTTGGAAAGTCTTGACAAGCCGAATTTTCTTGTTCTATTGGCAGATAATTTTGCTTAGTTCAACTAAAATACCCCTCATTTTTGTATTTTTTTTTTTTGTTGTTCTGACTTTTTGCAGTGAACTTGTGACAATGAGATTTCTGGGTGCCATCCCGGTGACTTTGAAGGCAGCATAAACAACAATTACCTCCACAAAGGTCCAAATGACTACCTTGAACTTGATGCCAGCGCTTTGAAGCAAAAAAGTGCTTTGAACAACAAGCGCTGACCCAAAACACGTCCCCCTTGGGTGGACTATAAATCCACCATGTCCCCTTTCCAAATTCCTAACATTGACCCCCAAAGGTAAATAAAAGTAAAGATGGACGCATTCTTTTTTTTCTTTTACAAGCAGCTCCGGGGCTACTTCAAACATAAAAAAAGAGGTCAGAATTAGGGCACGAGCAGTTTTATGAAGACTATTTTTCAAAATGTTATGTTTTAATTTTTTTGGTGCCGCTCACTTATGGGCCGCCCACCCATTGGTTAATCCCTCATGAGTCACGCCCTCAAAAGCCACACACCCAGAAGTAGTGCAGAAGCATTAACCCTGTTAAGGCCCAAGCTGTTTGTTTACATGCTTTTTTAATTTCTCTTTGCTATTTGGGCTTATTGGACCCTAATTAGAATAAAAACTAAGAATCATCTTTTGATATGTTGTACTTAGTCCATAAGTACACAAACGTGTACTTCATGTTTAGTGACATGCTAATTCTTATTTTTACACTTTTTTTCCCTCCAAATTCCATTGTATGTTATACTCTTCTGACACCACCAGATGGCAGTATAAGTGTCCACATAAGCGGCCATAAAACCCCAATTCAGTCGTGTACACAATTTTGGTAATAAGAGCTAAAAGGTGCTGTCCACTAAGGCCAACTAAGCCTTTAGAGGTTTTAATATGAAGTCATCCATCCATCCATTTTCTACCGCTTGTTCCTTTTGGGGTCGCGGGGAGTGCTAGAGCCTATCTCAGCTGCATTCGGGCGGAAGGCGGGGTACACTCTGGGACAAGTCGCCACCTCATCACAGGGCCAACACAGATAGACAGACTTAATATAAAGTTAATTGTTCCAAATTTAGCATTTAAAATGTTTTGGGACCCGAGGGGTGACGCTCCCTATGGGCCGCCCACTCCTTACCCATTGGACAACGTCCCCTGTGGGACACCCTACCATTGTGCCACTACCAATCACCCTCTAGGCCAGTGTTTTTCAACCTTTTTTGAGCCAAGGCATATTTTTTGCGTTGAAAAAATGCGGAGGCACACCACCAGCAGAAATCATTAAAAAACTAAACTCAGTTGACAGTAAAAAGTCGTTGTCGCAAATGTTGGATATGACTTTAAAGCATAACCAAGCATGCATCAATATAGCTCTTGTCTCAAAATAGGTGTACTGTCACCACCTGTCACACCACGCCCTGACTTATTTGGAGTTTTTTTTGCTGTTTTCCTGTGTGTAGTGTTTTAGTTCTTGTCTTGCGCTCCTATTTTGATGGCTTTTTCTCTTTTTTTGGTAATTTCCTATAGCAGTTTCATGTCTTCCTTTGAGCGATATTTTCCCCGCATCTACTTTGCTTTAGCAATCAAGAATATTTCAGTTGTTTTCATCCTTCTTTGTGGGTACATTGTTGATTGTCATGTCATATTTGAATGTACATTGTGGACGCCGTCTATGCTCCACAGTAAGTCTTTGCTGTCGTCCAGCATTATGTTTTTGTTTACTTTGTAGCCAGTTCAGTTTTAGCCTTCCCTAAGCTTCAATGCATTTTCTTAGGAGCACTCACCTTTTGTTTATTTTTGGTTTAAGCATTAGACACCTTTTTACCTGCACCCTGCCTCCCGCTGTTTCCGACACATACAAAGCAATTAGCTACCTGCTGCCACCTACTGACATGGAAGAGTATTACACGGTTACTCTGCCGAGCTCTAAACAGCACCGACACTCAACAACAACACATCATTTGCAGACTATAATTACTGCTTTGCATAAAAATATTTTTAACCCAAATAGGTGAAATTAGATAATCTCCCAATAATTACAATAAAACATTTCATAACAGTCTTCAGGTTAGAGAAGCTCTTTCTGGCTCTTGGACATAGCCTAAAAACGTCTTTAAAAAAAAAAAAATTCTTATAAAACTTTAATTTGAATCGATTTTTGAAAAAATTATGAATTGAATAAGAATCACAATTCAGATGTGAATAGATATTTTTGTGCACCCTTGCATCCATCCAGCCATTTTCTAGTTGCCGGCGGCAGGAAGGGGCGTGTCATTACAGGACAGGAGTTGTCTGTCATGTGAGACAAGTTGTTGGACACAAGATGTCAGGTCAGCGTGACTTTTCATATGAAATATGAAACTACGCCTAGAATAAATTGGACAACAAAAGGAACTTAGTCAAAGCATATTGTGCAAAGTTGTGACTTAGTGGCACCTTCACAGGTTCTGTTGTCCGGGGCCAGGTGTAGACCGTGGGGACACAGGCAGTGCACCATTCCTCGTCCTCCATCCATGTGGCAACCAAACTGGCATCGCAGAGAGGCACATGTGACGTGTCCTGGAAGACACACAGACAAACATATGATCTATTTATCAAAAACATCATTTCTGGACTACTTTGAACACTACACTTTATACAATTTCAGCTAATTCTTGCATTTACGAACTTCACATGTCGCCAATAAATTTAGCCATTCATTCAGTCGGCCATTTAGCCCGTCATGGACTCACCCTCACCATGGAGAAGAAACGACAAAATGCACAAGACGCAGCCCCAAGGCCAAAGACGATCAACCCCGGCCATCGAAAAAGGAAACAGCTGCCGCACGGAATGGAAATCCAACTTCACTAACGAGACCTGAAAGGCCGGACCGACGTGCGCTAAAGAAGACGACTTCAGCGGTTTCAGCGTGCAGGAGGAGGACGAAGATGGCACTCAATGACCTTGTTAGACTGTCTTTTCTCACACTTGTGAATGAACACACACACCTGTGTGAATATTTCATGTTTCAATGCGCACACCTGCAGCTTATAGACTTGTGCCGCCAATATATGTATAAAATCTAATTTGTCAAAAAATTAGGTGGGCTCTATCGCCCGGTAAGTACGGTATTTTATTTTTTAAACCACAAAATATTACTAAATTGTCAAAAAAAAAAAAAAAAAAAAGGTTAACTCATGGGATTAATTATACAAAAATATTGACCGAAGGGAATAAGCGGTAGAAAATGGATGGATGGATGGATTGCATTAATCATGTATAGTATCATATTATTCACACAGTACGGTAAGTAGCTAAAACTACAAAAATGTATTAAAATTTATATTTTCTCAACGGGTCATGGGTCTTTTTAATGCTTAATTTAAATTATGTACACAAGTAGTTTACTGTAATAATCACAATTAATCAAAATTCAAACGTGTGACTAATCTGATTTAAAAGGTTAATTGTTTGACAACACTCAATTGTATACATTAAAAATAATTACGAAACATAAAAAATAAGGAGTTAACTCGTGATTAATTATTTAAAAAAAATCACATTAATCATCACGCAGTAAGTAAGTTTAAGTAAAACATAAAACATTTTCCTTAATGGCATTCTGACAAATTTTTTTAATTGTGTCAAAACATAGGGGTCTTTTTAATACATAAAAAAAAAACAACAAAATGTCAAAAATAACGTTAACTCATTTGATTAATTATTTAAAAAAATCACATTAATCATGACACGGTACGTACATTTAAATAACACATTAAAAATGTTCCTTTATGACATTTTGACAATAAAATTACATTTGTGTCAAAACATAGGGGTCTTTTTAACACATTAAAAAACTACAAAATCTCAAAAGTAACGAGTTAACTCATGAGATTAATGACAAAAAAAATCACATTAATCATCACGCAGTAAGTAAGTTTAAGTAAAACATAAAAAATGTTCCTTAATGGCATTCTGACAAAAAAATAAAATTTGTGTCAAAACATAGGGGTCTTTTTAATACATAAAAAAAAAATAACAAAATGTCAAAAATAACGTTAACTCATTTGATTAATTATTTAAAAAAATCACATTAATCATGACACGGTACGTACATTTAAATAACACATTAAAAATGTTCCTTTATGACATTTTGACAATAAAATTACATTTGTGTCAAAACATAGGGGTCTTTTTAACACATTAAAAAACTACAAAATCTCAAAAGTAACGAGTTAACTCATGAGATTAATGACAAAAACAATCACATTAATCATCACGCAGTAAGTAAGTTTAAGTAAAACATAAAAAATGTTCCTTAATGGCATTCTGACAAAAAAATCAAATTTGTGTCAAAACATAGGGGTCTTTTTAATACATTAAAAATAAATAACAAAAAGTCAAAAATAATGAGTTAACTCACGTGATTAACTATTTAAAAAAAATCACATTAATCATTACACGGTATGCACGTTTAAGTAACACATTAAAAATGTTCCTTTATGACATTCTGACAATAAAATTACATTTGTGTCAAAACATAGGGGTCTTTTTAACACATTAAAAAATTACAAAATCTTAAAAGTAACGAGTTAACTCGTGGTTAATGACAGAAAAATCACATTAATCATGTATAGTTGCAGATTAATCACACAGTAAGTCAGCATAACATTTAAAATGTTCCTGTATGACATTCTGACAGTAAAATTGCATTTGTTTTAAAACACAGGGGTCTTTTTTTATACATTAAAAAAATTACAAAATATCAAAAGTAACGAGTTAACTCGTGTGATTAATGAGAATGGTATTTATTTTATTTTTATTTTTTTTGTCATAAAAAAAATACAATCGTGTGCTTACGGACTGTATCCCTGCAGACTGTATTGATCTATATTGATATATATGTTATTTTTCAACATATTGAGCAAAAGGTCTCTTTTTTTTTTTCTACCAAGAAAAGTGCACTTGTTATTAGTGAGAATATACTTATTTTAAGGTATTTTTGGGTTCATTGAGGTTAGCTAATTTTACTTGTTTTGGAAAGTCTTGACAAGCCAAATTTTCTTGTTCTATTGGCAGATAATTTTGCTTGGTTCAAATAAAATACCCCTCATTTTTGTATTTTTTTCCCTTGTTTTTGAACACTGACTTTTTGCAGTGTACTCGCATTTTGTTAAAAATGTACGTTTCGCACAGACACGTCGATTTTTTTAACCTTACAGTTGTCGTTGCAGGATTGTGGTCATGAAGGTGTGAGGAGGGGACTCACCGGTGCAGTCGTGTCCGTCCACACCCAGCGCGTGTCCAGGCTCACAGAAACAGCGATAGCTACCGTGCGTGTTCATGCAGCGCTGGGAGCACGGTCGCGCCGACAAACCGCACTCGTTCGCATCTGGATGCATGAAATATTCTCATTTTAGTCTGGAGCAGAAAGCTGAAGAGAAATGAGGGCCAACAACAACAACTACCTTGGTCACAACGTGGCCCTTGGTAGCCCGCGTGGCATAAACACCTGTCAGGTCCCACACATTGTCCTTTCACACAAGACTGCCTGCAAAGTGCTGTGGACAACACCTCGACAATTACACACCTTTAACAATAAGCCTAAAAAAAAAAATGACAGTTGCGTTTCTGTATGTCAGACTTCATTTTATTTGTCCCTCCAAAGCCTGGAAATGAAATGTATCAATAAAGTACTGTAACTTTTCTTACTAAATGTATTATTTCTTTCTATTTTGGGAGTAAAAAAAATGTTAACTTAAATATTGTCTAATTATGTAAAAATATATTATCAAACATTCAAACCACACTGCAAAAACTGAAATCTAAGTAAGATTTAATATCTCAAATAAGGGTGATATTTGCTTATTTTCTGTCTGATAAGATAATTATTCTCACTAAGCAGATTTTATGTTAGAGTGTTTTACTTGTTTTAAGGGTTAGGGTCCTACATGATCTCAGTAAGATATTACAGCTTGTTGCTGAGATTTGATGACCTGTATTGAGTAAAACATGCTTGAAACTAGTATAAAACTACTTTTTTTAAGTAATAATTTCTTACTTCAAGCATGAAAAAAAAATCATGATGCCAAGCGCATATCATTGTGTCAAGATAATGGCACTAGCATGTACTTAATTTAGGAATATTTTTCAACATATTGAGCAAAAGGGTCTCATTTTTTTTCTACCAAGAAAAGTGCACTTGTTATTAGTGAGAATATACTTATTTTAAGCTATTTTTGGGTTCATTGACGTTAGCTATTTTTACTTGTTTTGGAAAGTCTTGACAAGCCAAATTTTCTTGTTCTATTGGCAGATAATTTTGCTTAGTTCAACTAAAATACCCCTCATTTTTGTATTTTATTTCCTTGTTTTTGAACACTGACTTTTTGCAGTAAATGTTTTAAATATAAAGTAATACTATTAATAATGATTTCAAAGCAAGTTATCCATCAAATTGTACAATGTAAAAGTAGCAATAGATTTCATGGTAAAATTGCTTTGTCCGAAGCTAAAGGGGTACTGGAAGTCCATCTTCGAAGCACTCTCCACGGTCTTAACAATTCAAATCGATCCAAACCCTTTAATTTCTGTATTTGGAATCATTCCTGAAGGGATGGAACTACCTGTCGGGGGTCACAAAATAGTTGCCTTTACCACCCTCCTCGCACGCCGCCTGATATTGTTGAAGTGGAAGGAGGCTGTCCCACCCTTAGTCTCCCACTGAATAAGGGACGTACTAGCAAACCTGAAGCTCGAGAAAATAAGATACACATTACGGGGCTCTGAAAACAAGTTTTTTAAAGTGTGGAGACCTTTTTTGACTTTTTTTGACCAATCTTCTACACAAGTGCAGGAAGAGCCCTAGATATGTACCTAAATATGGCCTTGTCATGCTGCATCTACATTATGTTTCAGTTTTCAATTACTTTGTTTTAAGTGCCTTGTACTGAACTTTATTTATTTTTATTTTTTTTATTTTTTTACTACGGGTACTTTTGTACTCTTACTTTTGTTTTTTGTTTTTGTTCTGAGTGACAGCAGGGTCAGGGGATGAAGAGGGTTTGAATATGTTGTTAATGTGAATGTGAAATCAATAAAAAGAGCTATGAAAGAAAGATTTCATGGTAAAATTGTGAAATTTACTGTACTTTTTTTTTTACAGTATTTTTTTCTAAATTATTTTTTTTTAACCTTTTTTACTGTAATAAACTGTGGTGCTGTTCTGTCTTTTTTTATACATTAAACAATTACAAAATTTCAAAATATCAAAAGTAACGAGTTAACTCGTGTGATTAATGAGAAAAAAATCACAATCATGTATAGTTGCATATTAATCACACAGTGTGTAAGTTTAAGCAACACATTAAAAGTGTTCTTTAATGACATTCTGATGATAAAATTGCATTTGTTTTAAAACATAGGGGTCTTTTTAATACATTAAAAAATTACAAAATCTCAAAAGTAACGAGTTAACTCCTGATTAATGACAAAAAATCACAGTAATCATTTATAGTTGCAGATTAATCACACAGTAAGTCAGTATAACATTAAAAAATATATTTTATGACAATAAAATTGTGTTGAAACGTTGGGGTATTTTTGATGGTTAATTCAAATTATGCAAGCAAGAAATGTTCTGTGATTAATCTTGATGAATCCCAATTAAAAAATGTGATTAATACGGCTTAAAAAAAAACTACAACATTTGACAACACTGATTCGTATAGAGCTTCCCCTTTGGTATTTACAGTAATACACCGAAAAATATACTGTTGTTGTTTTGCGGTAAAAAAAACAACAACAAACAAACTGGTTAGCTCAGGTGCCAAAATTTGACTGTAAATTTGCATTTTTTTTTTTAATTTACGGTAAAAAAACAAATGCAAATTTTACAGTAAAATTGTACAATAAAAACAGCAGTACTGTTTTTCAATTGACAGTAATATACACTACATTTTGAGGTGAAATTATTGCAGCTTACCATATATATTTTTAACATTTTAGTTTTTAAAATATCTAGTAATAAAATGTATTAAAAAAATGGTGTAATAATAGTATTCACTGTTAGAAACGGCCCTCTGGGGCCAAACATTACTGCGATGTGGCCCTCAGTGAAAACCACTTTGACACCTCTGCTTTATGTTAATTAGCAGTGACTTTGAACAAGCACACTGCATACCATTGCGGTCATTTTTAATAACCACTTTTTTCGGACCATAGAGCGCACCTGATTATAAGATGCACTGTCGATGAACGTTTTTTTTTTTAAATACAAAAGGCGCACAGGATTATAAGGCGCATTTTGATATTTTTTTTTCTACATCTAAAATTGTGGTCTACATAACATGTAATGGTGGTTCTTTGGTCAAAATGTTGCATAGATGATGTTTTACACATCATCTTCAAGTCGCTTTCTGACAGTCTCTTCAGGATTCTCCGTTTTGTGGGCGGTCTTATTTACGTGGCTCCACGTCATCTTTGTTGTATCGGTGGTTTTTAGCGCTTCCATAGCGAGTTTACTGACAGATATAAGTTCGAACTGGACGCTACTTTATATTAGAAATGGCAACAGCGGAGGATGAACGCCCCACAAGAAGAGGATAGAGGAAAAGAAGGAGCTTATTGACTACAATGGCGGACGTGTGCAAATTTTCAGGACATATGCAGATCCCAAATACACATCAGCAGGTACCAGAAGGTAAGAAAAGTTGCTTTTGCATAATATTGCAAAACAAAACGCCACAGAATACGTCTGCTAACATGTGCAATTTTGGGGTCCTTATACACACACTATATTCATACTTGTATGTTGAAGCACAGTACGTTTGACTATGGTAGCCGTAATGCTCCGACAATCCATCAAGCGGTGCGGCTTCGTAGCTAACCAAAGTCGTACTAAAACATTTTGACAGATTTTTGAGCGCCATGTGTAATGTTCTTTATTCTCAATAAAACATCAAAGTTTTGGGCTTGCTTGCTTACAGGTACTTGCTAGGTTTATTATTAATTAAAGAGGCGTCAATCTGCAGTCCACACATATCTCTTGTGTGACTACCCTCTACTGGTCACACTTACACCTTGTACCAAATAAAATTGCTTTGAGGTCGGTAAGCACAACCAGAATCAATCTGTACATTAGGCGCACCGGGTTATAAGAAACACTGTCCATTTTTGAGAAAATAAAAGGATTTTAAGTGCGCCTTATATGTTGGGGTTTTTTGCAGTACAGTATCACTTTTCTGTGTCCGAATACCAGGTGCAATCAGTCAGTAATATTTTTGAGTATATAATTTAAAATATTCTGCTTTGGCTGCTGCCCCCGCGACCCGACCTCGGATAAGCGGAAGAAGATGGATGGGTGTTTTAATTTTTTTTAAATTAAACATTTTAGCTTAACTATTTTTTACACCAACAAATTACAAAACATTTTTAATAGGTCATGTTTAAAAAAAATAAAAAATAAAATAAAAAATACAATTGCTTTTGGGGGAAAAGACTGATTTGTTTGATCTGTTTTATCCAGTGCTTTCATGTTTTTATTTCTATTTTATCTGTTTCTGTTTTATCCAGTGGTTTTCATGTTTTTATTTCTATTTTATCTATGTTTCTGTTTTATCTAGTGTTTTTCATGTTTTTATTTCTATTTTATCCATGTTTCTGTTTTATCTAGTGTTTTTCATGTTTTTATTTCTATTTTATCTATGTTTCTGTTTTATCTAGTGTTTATCTAGTATTTTTCATGTTTTTATTTCTATTTGAACTATTTTTCTGTTTTATCTAGTGTTTATCTAGTGTTTTTCATGTTTTTATTTCTATTTTATTTATGTTTCTGTTTTATCTAGTGTTTTTCATGTTTTTATTTCTATTTTATTTATGTTTCTGTTTTATCTAGTGTTTATCTAGTGTTTTTCATGTTTTTATTTCTATTTTATCTTGTGTTTTTCATTGTTTTTATTTCTATTTCATCTATGTTTTTGTTTTATCTAGTGCTTATCTAGTGTTTTTCATGTTTTTATTTCTATTTTTACTATGTTTCTGTTTTATATAGTGTTATCTAGTGTTTTTCATTGTTTTTATTTCTATTTTATCTATGTTTCTGTTTTATCTAGTGTTTATCTAGTGTTTTTCATGTTTGTATTTCTATTTGATCTGTGTTTCTGTTTTATCTAGTGTTTTTCATGTTTTCATTTCTATTTTATTTATGTTTGTTTCATCTAGTGTTTATCTAGTGTTTTTCATGTTTTTATTTCTATTTTACGTTTCTGTTTTATCTAGTGTTTTTCATGTTTTAATTTCTATTTTATCTATGTTTCTCTTTTATCTAGTGTTTATCTAGTGTTTTTCATGTTTTTATTTCTATTTTATCTATATTTCTGTTTTATCTAGTGTTTTTCATGTTTTTATTTCTATTTTAATTTTCTATTATATATTCTAACTTTCTATTTTTATTTTTTTTAATTTTATTAAATACTTTGTAGCACTTTTGAGATTTTAACAAATTTAAAGTGTGTTACAAATGTAATTCATTATTATCATTATTATTATTGTTTCATTATTATTTCATTCATTTAGTGTCAAACATAAACAATCAACATTTTGTTTTTTATTGGTCGATGGGGCAAAAATGGCTAAGCCCTGTGAGTTCTACCTAGCAACAGGCAGGAAACATGTAATGCGACCAGGAAAAAGGATATAAATACTGGAAGAAACACAGAACGAGAAATATTATAAAACACATTTAAAATACATGTGCTTAATTCTGACTGATGTGTCATGGTGGCTGGCTCTGTCTTACGCTGACAAAGTCCGCTCACATTCCTCCATCCCGGACAACAAGAAGCGGTGTGCCCGTAGCCGCACAGCCCCGGCTGGGCTCCACCCGAAGGAAGTGGCGCTGCCACGTGGTCGTCAGACTCACTGGGGGTCAAATGTTAGCAAGGCAAAGAACAGTGTCAGCATTTATGCACATAGTGCCTTTAATGGGGTAAATTGAGTCGAAAGTGAAAATGTATAAAAAATAAAATAAAAAAAGTAAATAAATACAGTATTTTTTAGATAATAAAGTAACACAAAAAAAAGATGTGTAAATGTAATGGGCAATGGGACACATACATGTGGGACGCCACACATACTAACAGCCTTTACAAGGACACTATATTGTTTTTATTCCTGGTTTTAAAGTTAAGAAAATATTGAAAAAATATATCAAAATATATAACAGTATATAATAAATAAAACAATACAAATATGTATTGATTACACTGCAAAAACTGAAATCTAAGTAAGATGAAATATCTCAAATAAGGGTGATATTTGCTTATTTTCTGTCTGATAAGATAATTCTTCTCACTAAGCAGATTTTATGTTAGAGTGTTTTACTTGTTTTAAGTGTTTTGGTCCTAAATGATCTCAGTAAGATATTAAAGTTAAAAGTTAAAGTACCAATGATTGTCACACACACACTAGGTGTGGCGAAATTATTCTCTGCATTTGACCCATCACCCTTGATCACCCCCTGGGAGGTGAGGGGAGCAGTGGGCAGCAGCGGTGGCTTCGCCCGGGAATCATTTTGGTGATTTAACCCCCAATCCCCCATTACAGCTTGTTGCTGAGATTTGATGAGCTATATTGAGTAAAACATGCTTGAAACTAGAATATCAACTGTTGCAAAGCTGTGTCATCAACACTCACAAGCATAAAACTACTTTTTTAAAGTAATAATTTCTTACTTCAAGCATTAAAAAAAAAATCGTGATGCCGAGCGCATATCATTATGTCAAGATAATGGCACTAGCATTAACTTCATTTAAGAATATTTTTCAACATATTGAGCAAAAGGGTCTCTTTTTTTTTCTACCAAGAAAAGTGCACTTGTTATTAGTGAGAATATACTTATTTTAAGGTATTTTTGGGTTCATTGAGGTTAGCTAATTTGACTTGTTTTGGAAAGTCTTGACAAGCCGAATTTTCTTGTTCTATTGGCAGATAATTTTGCTTAGTTCAACTAAAATACCCCTCATTTTTGTATTTTTTTTTCTTGTTTTTGAACACTGACTTTTTGCAGTGTAGGGTTGTACGGTATACCGGTACTGGTATAGTATCGCGGTACTGATGAATCAAAAACGGTACTATACCCTGTTTGAAAAGTACCGGTTCCCCATT
>NC_084574.2:9562500-9665000 GCF_033978685.3 Nerophis lumbriciformis | reverse complement strand
GTTTTTGCTTTACAAAATATACTATATATATATATATATATATATATATATATATATATATATATACATATGTTATATATATATTTATATCTATATACATACACACATGTATACACACACACACACATATATATATATATATATATTATATATATATACATACATATACACACATATATGAATATACATATACATATACATATATATATATATATATATATATATATATTATATATATATATATATATGTATATATATATATACATACATATACACACATATATGAATATACATATACATATATACAAGCTTTTTCCACCTTTTTTGTTAAAATTTCAAAGGCTGTTCATCGCAATGTAAGGATTGGGCCGGGCTGTGGGATCACAGTCTGGGGTGATTTCTGAACTGAATCGCAAGATGGATCACATCATGGAAAAACTGGTTGAAAGGGAAAAATTGGATATGAGGGCCGGCATGGAATAGAACAGACAAGCCATTGTAATGTCTGTTTGAGGAAAAACAAAATCCTAATCTACGATTTAACTCCCTCGAATGGCCTTGATGCAACAACTGGAGCAGGCTGTTCTGAAAACATCCCTCCCGAGGACTCCTCAATGATGGACGCTTTTGACCTCCCTCTCTCCTCAACGACACCTGGAGTCAAACTTTTGCTTGCATGCAGAACGGCCCCAGGCCTATGTACACTACAATAACACACCCAAAACAATGGGCAAATACACGCCTCCCACCCTACGCCTTCACAATGGGCATATACACGCCTCCCACCCTACGCCTTCACCACCGCGTGAATCCCCTTCGGGGTGATGGACGGCTGGCAGCGCTTTATAGCAGCAGTCGACCTCCAGGGCATCAACTCCCCCCCCCCCCCCGCCCTCTCTGTTGCGAGTTGTCGTGATTAAATGTAACATGTTTATGTGTGCATGGCATGGAGGTTTTTTTCCCACTCCAGACTAGGCCCCCTAAGGAGCCCAGTGTAGATTGTATTTTTTTTTACTCATCTTCTTCCCCAGCGTTTTACCTTTTTCCCATCTTTTACGGGGCGCCTCGTGGCGACCCATCAGCGTTCCTGTTCTGTAACCCTGTACACTGTTTGTTTGTCTAATCTTGAACGGGTTTGTGCTGAAAACAAAGTTTCGTTGTACTTGTGCAATGACAATAAAGTCTTAGTCCTATACTATCCTTGAGTCTGACAGAAATCTAATAAACTCCCACAAATGGAACCTTTTGTTGACGTGTCAAGTTGTGCAGAATTTGCCAAACACATAAATTCAATAGAGGAAAAACGCTGACTCATTGCCGGCAGTAAGTCGGACACGTTTCCAGTGAGGGTTGGACTCCGCCAAGGCTGCCCTTTGTCACCGATTCTGTTCATAACTTTTATGGACAGAATTTCTAGGCACAGTCAGGACGTTGAGGGGATCCGGTTTGGTGGCTGCAGGATTAGGTCTCTGCCTTTTGCAGATGATGTGGTCCTGATGGCTTCATCTAGCCAGGATCTTCAACTCTCACTGGATCGGTCTGCAGCCGAGTGTGAAGCGACTGGGATGAGAATCAGCACCTCCAAGTCCGAGTCCATGGTTCTCGCCCGGAAAAGGGTGGAGTGCCATCTCCGGGTTGGGGAGGAGATCTTGCCCCAAGTGGAGGAGTTCAAGTACCTCGGAGTCTTGTTCACGAGTGAGGGAAGAGTGGATCGTGAGATCGACAGGCGGATCGTGAGATCGACAGGCGGATCGGTGCGGCGTCTTCAGTAATGCGGACGCTGTATCCATCCGTTGTGGTGAAGAAGGAGCTGAGCCGGAAGGCAAAGCTCTCAATTTACCGGTCGATCTATGTTCCCATCCTCACCTATGGTCATGAGCTTTGGGTTATGACTAAAAGGACAAGATCACGGGTACAAGCGGCCGAAATGAGTTTCCTCCGCCAGGTGGCGGGGCTCTCCCTTAGAGATAGGGTGAGGAGCTCAAAGTAAAGCCGCTGCTCCTCCACATGGAGAGGAGCCAGATGAGGTGGTTCGGGCATCTGGTCAGGATGCCACCCGAACGCCTCCCTAGGGAGGTGTTTCGGGCACGTCCGACTGGTAGGAGGCCACGGGGAAGACCCAGGACACGTTGGGAATACTATGTCTCCCGGCTGGCCTGGGAACGCCTCGGGATCCCCCGGGAAGAGCTGGACCAAGTGGCTGGGGAGAGGGAAGTCTGGGCTTCCTTGCTTAGGCTGCTGCCCCCGCGAACCGACCTCGGATAAGCGGAAGAAGATGGATGGATGGATGGATGGAAAAATGCTGACTCATGTCAAAAAAGGCAACCAATCAGTGCTTAAAAGAGAGGAAATATAAGAAAATAAGATGTATATAAGAGCTCAGTGTAAATCTGTTGGTCGCCCTTCCTCCATGTTGTGGCGTGGGCGTGTCCTCGTGCCACCAGCTCGCCACGGCTGTGAGCTGGCGATAGAGCGAGCGTGGCGGCACTGAGCGCTCGGCGCAGCCATTGGACACAGAGCTTTGCAGAGATTAGCGTGCACACTGTGTACCAAAACCAGGATTAGCACCGTCGCCACAGAAACACTGCGGCCGTGTCGCCACGGAGGAATGAATAGGCAATATTTCCCCGCGCGGAGGCAGGAATGGCTGCCCTCCATTTGGAGGATTTATTTTGTAAAGTCAACGCTGACGAATGACGCCTTTCAATGGTTATGTGTGGGAGGGTTGGCAGTTTATTTATTTTTTTTATTTTTTAAAGCACATATTTCTCTCCTTTTGCGGCGTGCATTTGATGACATTTTCTCGACAGATTGAAAGAAATCAGCTAAAAGGAAAATTTATGTCAGAAGTGCGGGGGACATTTTTGATGACATTTTGATTATTCTTATTTCTGGCATTGTAAATATTTATTCATTTAATTTGGACATGTTAAAAAAAAAAAAACTTTTTTTTTTTTTTTTTAAATAAAACAGGTATTAGGTATTATTATTATTAGTAGTAGTATTCATTACTAAAAATTGTTATTAGCATCAACACTTACAGACTTTTTGCTTTTTTTTGTTTAATTCCATTTCTACATTTTGCCAACTGCCATTCACTGCAATACAAGATGGTGTCCCTCAGGGTCGCAACATTTCTATAAACTAGTACAGAGGTCTTCCACAGGAGCTTCCTACTTTTTAGTTTTGTTTTACCAGGTACCACCTGGTACCAAACTTGGCTCTCCAAGTACCACCAACATTAAAATACAGTAGCATAGTAAGCCCAAGAATTCATTTAAACTAAGGCAGAGGTTTTATTTAACAAGTGTATTTAAGATTTTTGGCCACTCTAACATTACACACGGTTTGAACAGTAACACTGTGTTTGAATAAAGGACAATCAAACACTGTGCTTTAATCAAGTGATACTTTGTCGTACCACTAGATGGAATCCACGTACTTGTTTTTTTGGCAAAAAACAAAAAACGAGTGCAGCAGGACATGCACTGGAACATATGAAAGGCTGTGCAATACTTCAACTAAACAGGATATAAAGTAAACGCACTGAATGTTGTACGTGAGCAAAGCACGCGTCCACAAAGAATATTGTTCTGACGCTAACGAGCAGCAACTTATCTGACAGCAGGAGACTGGAGCAGCACGCAGAGGCAGGAGTGAAGTTTATGAGGGGCCGTTAGGGACATTATTCAGAATTACTTACACTACTGAAAAAGATTTCAGTTGTTTATGTGAGAGCATTTCAGTAGTGTATATAAGAGCGTTTCAGTAGTGTGTATAAGAGTGTTTCAGTAGTGTGTATAAGAGTGTTTCAGTAGTGTGTGTGTGAGAAAAAGATTTCAGTTGTTTATGTGAGAGCATTTCAGTAGTGTATATAAGAGCGTTTCAGTAGTGTGTATAAGAGTATTTCAGTAGTGTGTATAAGAGTGTTTCAGTAGTGTGTGTGTGAGAAAAAGATTTCAGTTGTTTATGTGAGAGCATTTCAGTAGTGTATGTAAGAGGTAATTCTGAATAATGTCCCTAACGGCCCCTAATAGAAGTTGCTGCAGGGTGAACACAAACAAAACAGGAAAAGTAACCAAATTAAGAGCAAGGGACAGGAACCGATACACCAAACACAGGAAAAATGCCAACAAACTCAAACTAAGACATGACCTGTTAACACAGGTCATGACAGTTGAAGAAATGGTTTGAAGATGTCAACAGTTTGACCCTGGAACAGACGATTTCTTCTTTTCCCCCCCGTACAGCACAAGCAAGCAGCACGCAAGCCAAGTGTTGCCAGTGTGTTGCTAGCGTGTTGACTTTGTAAACTACAGATTAGGAGCGCAAACATGGAGGCCCTCGCCAAGCAGCATCAATGCCACAATGCAGCCGTTAAACATTTGCACAACTCTTTCTCAGCCACTACTACACTAAACACACACACACACACACACACACACACACACGCACACGCACACACACACACACACGTGAAAACTTGGTTTGCAGCACACATGAGAGTAGAAATATCCTGCAATGTACTTACAGCCTGTTGTTCATGTTTATATACACACGGTATCTCTTCATAAAAACTACAATACAATAATAAGCAATAATCACTAAATATACGACCTCATTTTGTTATTTGCAGAGATTCTCTCAACATATGGATTCACTTTTGATACCTCTTACTACTGTCTTGTTGCAATGTAGCAAACATAAATAGTAATAATAATGATAATGACACGTCATTAAAATTATATATTAGGTGTAAAGCCCTTTATTGCACTATACTGCTTTTTGTAATGTTTGTTTTTTACAAGGTGGTTTAATTTTAATTTGATTAGTATTATGTCCACCCATAAATAATTACACTTAGCATAATAATAAAATAATTAATTACATTTTTATTTTATGCATGTCTAATGACAATAAATTGAATCTTCAAGATACTTAATGAATACAATATTGTTTTTATTTGTATGTTAATATAATCTGTTTTATTAGCTGTGCTTTTTTTAATGTTTTTTAGAAATGTCATTCATTAATTACGCATTGTTGAAAAAAAATATTTTTGAATTTTAAAATTCTAATTTATTTTACATTTTATAAAAATTATGTCGTATGAATGGCTAATTTGTTATGATTTATTTAAATTGCTTACTTTTTAAATTATTGTATTTAATATATATCTGTCTATCTGTGTTGGCCCTGTGATGAGGTGGCGACTTGTCCAGGGTGTAGCCCGCCTTCCGCCCGAATGCAGCTGAGATAGGCTCCAGCACCCCACGCGACCCCGAAAAGGACAAGCGGTAGAAAATGAATGGAGATATATATATATATATATATATATATATATAACTTATGATATACCATTTTTAGCAAGTAGCACAGCTACTAAAACAAATATGAAACAAAAAAATTTAATAATTTAAATAAGTTATAACAAACTAGAGAGTCCTACGATAAAGGTTTGATAAAATGTAAATGGAATTTGAATATTGAAATTTTAAAATATTTTCTTAACAAAAACATAATTATGGATTACAGAGATAGGCTCCAGCGCCCCCCGCGACCTCAGAAGGGAATAAGCGGTAGGAAATGGATGGATGGATGGATGGATGGATTTCTAAAAATGTATTTTGAAAAAATATTATTTACAAAAAATATTTTGTGACCTACAATTTTTTAGTAAGTAGCACAGCTATTAATATATATATATATATATATATATATATATATATATATATATATATATATATATATATATATATATATATATTATATATATATATATACACTCTAATTTGTTATTTAATTCCATTCCCAAAAAATATTTTTTCATTTATTTTTTATCAGTAGCTGTGCTACTTACTACAAAAATAGTAATTCACAAAATATCAGTGTTTTAAATGAATTATAATTCCTCAAAAACATTTTTTAGGGATGTCATTTTTGAAGATTTTTTTAAAAATATTTTTTATTTGCATGTTAATTTTTTTCGTAGATGTGGTACTTGCTAAACACGATATGTCACAAGTTATCATTTTCTTTATTATAATTTACATATATTTTTATGTTTTTTTTTTTTTTAAAGAAATGTAATCGACTATTTAGAATTTTGTTTAAAAAAAAAAGTTTTTGAATTTAAAAAATTTTTTGGGGACATTTTATTCAAATAAGTTAAATAACTCTAATTTGTTATGATGTATTTGAAAAAACTCATTATTGTCTATATTTAATTGTATTATTTTCAGTGAAAATGAGGGTGAAAAAGCATTTCAAAGACTTCTAAACAGGAACAAGAGCAGGTATCATAAGATAAGAGACAACAAATCATGTCAGCCTTACCTGTCGCTCTCTCTGCTCTCTGTGGGCGGAGTCTCAGCACACCGTCTAATGACAGATTGCGCCTCGGCGGGAACCTTAATTGCATCATTCCATGCAGGCCAGTCAGTGCTGGAGTCTGAGCGAGTAAACAAGCTCTGGATGGGAGACACATGTGGAGCCTGAGAAAGCAAACGTGGATTTAACGTCACTTGACTGCACGAGAGCATGGTGTTCATGGTATTGCATCACCGCATAAACAAAAGGAGGTCACACTGATAGTGACATCATCATCTCAGGATTTGGTCCTCGCACGTGTCCAAATGTACGCTGTAGTAGTTTGACACGAGCGACACATTACCAGTAAATGTTCTGGCATAAATCAACAAGAGGACACGTGTTGTTTTTGCAAGAACATTTTATGATATCAATATTTCATCTGCCATATATGCGCTCCCTAGTTTTTACAGTGTGTATGTGTAACTGTACATAGTCACATTTACAAAACACAAAAGCAGTGAAGTTGTCACGTTGTGTAAATGGTAAATAAAAACAGAATACAATGATTTGCAAATCCTTTTCAACCTATATTCAATTGAATAGACTGCAGAGACAATATATGTAATGTTCCCACTGACAAACTTTGTTATTTTTTGCAAATATTAGCTCATTTGGAATTTGATGCCTGCAACATGCTTCAAAAAAGCTGGCACAAGTGGCAAAAAAGACTGAGAAAGTTGAGGAATGCCCAAAGTTGCCATCAATCCCTTGTGGGTGCACTGCAAAAAGTCAGTGTTCAAAAACAAGAAAAAAAATACAAAAATGAGGGGTATTTTATTTGAACTAAGCAAAATTATCTGCCAATAGAACAAGAAAATTTGGCTTGTCAAGACTTTCCAAAACAAGTAAAATTAGTTAACCTCAATGAACCCAAAAATACCTTCAAATAAGTATATTCTCACTAATAACAAGTGCACTTTTCTTGGTAGAAAGAAAAAAAAAAAAAAAAAAAAGAGACTTTTTTGCTCAATATGTTGAAAAATATTCTTAAATGAAGTAAATGCTAGTGCCATTATCTTGACATAATGATATGCGCTCGGCATTACATTTCTTGAAACCAGCAAACTTATACTAAAAACTAATTTATTGTTCTTAATGGAAAGGCAACAAGGCAACCGCTTGTTACTCTCGGGGTCTCCTAGTCGCTCAGACAAATCATATGGTCTAAACACGCATTTTTCCATGGATAACATGACATTATCGCGCCAAGTGCGTGCTCTTTCAGTCAATTAGTGCGCATATATACAGCCCGGCCCCCGGCTAAAGTTTTTTAAATTGTAATTTTGAAGAATTTATCTGAATGTGCATTAACTATTTCTGTTCAAAATTGTTAGAAATGTCACATGTGAAATGTTTAACTATTAACTGTCAGTTTACTGTACTGTGCCAACTGTACTACTATATGAGTACCTATTTTCTATTGTTTCATTGAAAATAAAACTGAATTGAAATAAGAAATTATTACTTTAAAAAAGTAGTTTTATACTTGTGAGTGTTGATGACACAGCTTTGCAACAGTTGATATTCTAGTTTCAAGCATGTTTTACTCAATATAGCTCATCAAATCTCAGCAACAGGCTGTAATATCTTACTGAGATCATTTAGGACCAAAACACTTAAAACAAGTAAAACACTCTAACATAAAATCTGCTTAGTGAGAAGTATTATCTTATCAGATAGAAAATAAGCAAATATCACCCTTATTTGAGATATTTAATCTTACTTAGACTTCAGTTTTTGCAGTGTGCTTGTCATTGTCCCGAAGCACCCACGGGGTCAGCGCCTATGTGGTGGACTACGACGGCTGCCTCCAAGCACCATGGCCTCTGCCAATTACCCAAGAAGTACTGCTGGTGTACACCATATTACTGTACGCACTTGCAGCCATCTGAGTCCTGCACATAGTTGGTGTACAGAATGGTGTTTACTCAGAGTACCGGGTTACAGTCTGGGAGAGATCGCCTGACCACGGCTCGTTTGGGAAGAAAACCCAGAAGGACTCCAGGAGAAAAGTAATGATTCACGCAACATGTGACGTTTACATGCTTTAACACCACTTCTACTCCATGCCATTTGGACTGCGTGTGAATACAGACAACTGGCTGTTGCGTTACTCCAAATATTGTAGTGTGTGCGTGTTAGTGTGTGTGTGAGGGAGTGAGTGAGGTGGGTGGTCTGTGTTCACTCTCATTAAACAAGCCAAAACCTCATTGGTATTTTGAAAAGGAAATTAATACGGCCATGATGCGTGCGTGCGGCTGCATGCGTTAACGTGCTTGTGTACTTCCGAAAGGAGGAGTGTAGTGGAAAACTATTTTTGAAAGCACCTTTTGTATCAGCGTACTTTCCAACATGGCCGGATTATGATAGTGAAATAATCAAACAAGTTGGTTTGTTTGATTATTTATACAAGCCCTGGCAAAATATGAGGCATCAGCAGACTTGGAGGATGTTCATTCAGTTGTTAAATATTGTAGAAAGAAACTAAAGTCACAGACAAAACTGAAATCTAAGTCAGATGAAATATCTCAAATAAGGGTGATATTTGCTTATTTTCTGTCTGATAAGATAATTCTTCTCACTAAGCAGATTTTATGTTAGAGTGTTTTACTTGTTTTAAGGGTTTTGGTCCTAAATGATCTCAGTAAGATATTACAGCTTGTTGCTGAGATTGGATGACCTAACGATGGATTCTGATGCGTCATCTATGTTGCTGCTTCTTGATCTTAGCGCTGCTTTCGATACCGTCGATCATAACATTTTATTAGAGCGTATCAAAACACGTATTGGTATGTCAGACTTAGCCTTGTCGTGGTTTAACTCTTATCTTACTGACAGGATGCAGTGCATCTCCCATAACAATGTGACCTCGGACTATGTTAAGGTAACGTGCGGAGTCCCCCAAGGTTCGGTTCTTGGCCCTGCACTCTTTAGTATTTACATGTTGCCGCTAGGCGACATCATACGCAAATACGGTGTTAGCTTTCATTGCTATGCTGATGACACCCAACTCTACATGCCCCTAAAGCTGACCAACACGCCGGATTGTAGTCAGCTGTAGGCGTGTCTTAATGAAATCAAACAATGGATGTCCGCTAACTTCTTGCAACTCAACACTAAGAAAACGGAAATGCTGATTATCGGTCCTGCTAAACACCGACATTTATTTAATAATACAACCTTAACATTTGACAACCAAACAATTACACAAAGCGACTCAGTAAAGAATCTGGGTATTATCTTCGACCCAACTCTCTCCTTTGAGTCACACATTAAGAGTGTTACTAAAACGGCCTTCTTTCATCTCCGTAATATCGCTAAAATTCGTTCCATTTTGTCCACTAGCGACGCGGAGATCATTATTCATGCGTTCGTTACGTCTCGTCTCGATTACTGTAACGTATTATTTTCGGGTCTCCCTATGTCTAGCATTAAAAGATTACAGTTGGTACAAAATGCGGCTGCTAGACTTTTGACAAGAACAAGAAAGTTTGATTATATTACGCCTATACTGGCTCACCTGCACTGGCTTCCTGTGCACTTAAGATGTGACTTTAAGGTTTTACTACTTACGTATAAAATACTACACGGTCTAGCTCCAGCCTATCTTGTCGACTGTATTGTACCATATGTCCCGGCAAGAAATCTGCGTTCAAAGAACTCCGGCTTATTAGTGATTCCCAGAGCCCAAAAAAAGTCTGCGGGCTGTAGAGCGTTTTCTATTCGGGCTCCAGCACTATGGAATGCCCTCCCGGTAACAGTTAGAGATGCTACCTCAGTAGAAACATTTAAGTCCCATCTCAAAACTCATTTGTATACTCTAGCCTTTGAATAGCCCCCCCTTTTTTTTTTTTTTTTTTTTTAGACCAGTTGATCTGCCGTTTCTTTTCTTTTCTCCTCTGCTCCCCCCTATCCCTTGTGGAAGGGGAGACACACAGGTCCGGTGGCCATGGATGGGGTGCTGGCTGTCCGGGGTCGGGACCCGGGGTGGACCGCTCGCCTGTATATCGGTTGGGAACATCTCTGCGCTGCTAACCCGTCTCTGCTCGGGATGGTTTCCTGCTTACCCCACTGTGGACTGGACTCTTACTGTTATGCTGGATCCACTATGGACTGGACTCTCACAATATTATGTCAGACCCACTCGACATCCATTGCATTCGGTCTCCCTAGAGGGGGGGGTTACCCACATATGCGGTCCTCTCCAAGGTTTCTCATAGTCATTCACATCGACGTCCCACTGGGGTGAGTTTTTCCTTGCCCTTATGTGGGCTATACCGAGGATGTCGTTGTGGCTTGTGCAGCCCTTTGAGACACTTGTGATTTAGGGCTATATAAATAAACATTGATTGATTGATTGATTGATATATAGGGGCGGTATAGCTCGGTTGGTGGAGCGGCTGTGCCAGCAACTTGAGGGTTGCAGGTTCGATCCCTGCTTCCACCATCCTAGTCACTGCTGTTGTGTCCTTGGGCAAGACACTTTACCCACCTGCTCCCAGTGCCACCCACACTGGTTTAAATGTAACTTAGATATTGGGTTTCACTATGTAAAGCGCTTTGAGTCACTAGAGAAAAGCGCTATATAAATATACTTCACTATATTGAGTAAAACACGCTTGAAACTAGAATATCAACTGTTGCAAAGCTGTGGCATCAACACTCACAAGTATAAAATTACTTTTTTAAAGTAATCATTTCTTACTTCTAGCATGAAAAAAAGAAAAATCACGATTTTGACACAATTGTGTCTAATAATTAAAACGGATGACAGCCAAATTAACTTTGCTGTTTTATTTTCAATGAAACAATAGAAAATAGGTACTCATATAGTAGTACAGTTGGCACAGTACAGTAAACTGACAGTTAATATTTAAACATTTAACAGTCAACATTTCAAACTATTTTGAACAGAAATAGTTCATGCACATTCAGGTCAATTCTTCAAAATTACAATTAAAAAAAAATTATATATGTATATATGCGGACTAATTGACTGAAAGAGCACGCACTTGGCGCGATGATGTCATGTTATCGATGGAAAAATGCCTTTTTAGACAATATGATTTGCCTGAGCGGCTAGGAGACCCCGAGAGTAACAAGCGGTTGCCTTGTTGCCTTTCCATTAAGAACAATAAATTAGTTTTTAGTATAAGTTTGCTGGTTTCAAGAAATGTAATGCCGAGCGCATATCATTATGTCAAGATAATGGCACTAGCATTTACTTCATTTAAGAATATTTTTCAACATATTGAGCAAAAAGGTCTCTTTTTTTTCTTCTACCAAGTGAGAATATACTTATTTTATGGCATTTTTGGGTTCATTGAGATTAGCTAATTTTACTTGTTTTGGAAAGTCTTGACAAGCCAAATTTTCTTGTTCTATTGGCAGATAATTTTGCTTAGTTCAAATAAAATACCCCTCATTTCTGTATTTTTTTTCATGTTTTTGAACACTGACTTTTTGCAGTGTTCAATGGCAACCTTCTGGCTTCAAGAACCACAAAGGAATAAAGAAGATCTATTGTGGTAGTCAGTACCAGTTTCATTTTAGATCAAGCGCAGTGGAAAAATGATGCAATCGCCCTGTAAAAGTTAATTTACAAAGCTAACACCTGCATCAGATTAAAACTGTTCATTAGTCTGCAGTTAAAAAAGGAGTGTCCACACCTTGGAGAGCTGTTGCAGCAGGTGGATTGACACGAATCATGGCTCCAACACGAGAGGATTATTAAACTTCTTCAAGAAGGTGAATCATCCCGCGATGTTGCAAAAGATGTTTGTTGATTGTTCGCGGTCAGTGTGTAAAATCTGGACCAAGTACAAACCACATGGCAAGGTTGTAAAAGGCAAGCATACTGGTAGACCAAGGAAAACATTAGAAAACTTCAAGCACAATGTTATAAAACAGAAAATGCACACTAAAACAATTGAAGAACAAATGGGCAGAAACTGGATCCACCGTCTGTGAAACAACTGTAAGAAAGTGCCTTAAGGAAATGGAATTGAAATATAGAAAAGCTAAAAAAAAAAAAGTTTTCATTAACAACTAAACATGAAAAACAAGGTTCTAATAGGCTAAAGCAAATCAATGGTGGACTATGGATGACTGGATGAAAGTCATATTCAGTAATGAATCGTGAATCTGCATTAGAGCATGTTTAAAGAGCCATATTGGACCAAAAATACAAAAACAAATCTGTCTGGAGCAGATAGTGTGTCATGAGATATAAATTGAATTAAGAGGACTTAAAGGAAATTAAATTAGCTCAAATATAGCTACAAATGAGGCATTATGATACAATATGTACATATAGCTAGCCTAAATAGCATGTTAGCATCGATTAGCTTGCAGTCATGCACTGACCAAATAAGTCTGATTAGCACTCCACACAAGTCAATAACATCAACAAAACTCACCTTTGAGTATTCATGAACAAACATTAAAAGTTTGGTGGACAAAATGAGACAGAAAAATAAGTGGCATAAAACACGTCTTAGAAAGTCGGAGAAAGTTATACATGTAAACAAACTACGGTGAGTTTAAGGACCGCCAAAATTAGTAGGACAAAATGGTGCTCGCCAAATACTCGAATCAGTGAAGCATGTTTAAAATAAACAGTGTGATTTATAACAATTAGGGAGGTTTGTGTCATGTTTGTCCTCCTACAGAAACCATATTAACACAAAAAATATGTTTTTTCCCCTCATCTTCTTCCATTTTTCATACATTTTTGAAAAAGCTCCAGAGAGCCACTAGGGCGGCGCTAAAGAGCCGCGGGTTGCCGACCCCCGGGCAAGGTGATGATGCTGGAACTTTTGTTTGGTGGCGTTCCAATGAGGTCTATGAAGACGACTGCCTGAAGAAAACATGCTCATGCTCCTTCCCCCCCAAGCGAGGGCGGGGAGCTAGCTTCTGCACTCGAGGATCGGACCACCAAGGACCCCGCCTTCGGCTGCCGCCCAGCTCACGAAGCACTCGACTTCTATGGCCCCTCCTATGGGTGGTGAGCCCATTGGAGTGGTGGGGGCCAGGCTGACTCTTTGGGCTGTGCCCATGGGCCCCATGGGGGAAGGCCTGGCCACCAGGCACTCGCCATCGAGCCCCATCTCCAGGCCTGGCTCCAAAAGGGGGCCTCGGTGACCCGCATCAAGGCAAGGAAACCTCGATCCTTGCTTTTGTCTCTTCATACAGGTAAAAGCCAGTAAATTAGAATATTTTGAAAAACTTGATTTATTTCAGTAATTGAATTCAAAAGGTGTAACTTGTACATTATATTTATTCATTGCACAGAGACTGATGCATTCAAATGTTTATTTCATTTAATTTTGATGATTTGAAGTGGCAACAAATGAAAATCCAAAATTCCGTGTGTCACAAAATTAGAATATTACTTAAGGCTAATACAAAAAAGGGATTTTTAGAAATGTTGGCCAACTGAAAAGTATGAAAATGAAAAATATGAGCATGTACAATACTCAATACTTGGTTGGAGCTCCTTTTGCCTCAATTACTGCGTTAATGCGGCGTGGCATGGAGTCGATGAGTTTCTGGCACTGCTCAGGTGTTATGAGAGCCCAGGTTGCTCTGATAGTGGCCTTCAACTCTTCTGTGTTTTTGGGTCTGGCATTCTGCATCTTCCTTTTCACAATACCCCACAGATTTTCTATGGGGCTAAGGTCAGGGGAGTTGTCGGGCCAATTTAGAACAGAAATACCATGGTCCGTAAACCAGGCACGGGTAGATTTTGCGCTGTGTGCAGGCGCCAAGTCCTGTTGGAACTTGAAATCTCCATCTCCATAGAGCAGGTCAGCAGCAGGAAGCATGAAGTGCTCTAAAACTTGCTGGTAGACGGCTGCGTTGACCCTGGATCTCAGGAAACAGAGTGGACCGACACCAGCAGATGACATGGCACCCCAAACCATCACCCAACCATGCAAATTTTGCATTTCCTTTGGAAATCGAGGTCCCAGAGTCTGGAGGAAGACAGGAGAGGCACAGGATCCACGTTGCCTGAAGTCTAGTGTAAAGTTTCCACCATCAGTGATGGTTTGGGGTGCCATGTCATCTGCTGGTGTCGGTCCACTCTGTTTCCTGAGATCCAGGGTCAACGCAGCCGTCTACCAGCAAGTTTTAGAGCACTTCATGCTTCCTGCTGCTGACCTGCTCTATGGAGATGGAGATTTCAAGTTCCAACAGGACTTGGCGCCTGCACACAGCGCAAAATCTACCCGTGCCTGGTTTACGGACCATGGTATTTCTGTTCTAAATTGGCCCGCCAACTCCCCTGACCTTAGCCCCATAGAAAATCTGTGGGGTATTGTGAAAAGGAAGATGCAGAATGCCAGACCCAAAAACGCAGAAGAGTTGAAGGCCACTATCAGAGCAACCTGGTCTCTCATAACACCTGAGCAGTGCCAGAAACTCATCCACTCCATGCCACGCCGCATTAACGCAGTAATTGAGGCAAAAGGAGCTCCAACCAAGTATTGAGTATTGTACATGCTCATATTTTTCATTTTCATACTTTTCAGTTGGCCAACATTTCTAAAAATCCCTTTTTTGTATTAGCCTTAAGTAATATTCTAATTTTGTGACACACGGAATTTTGGATTTTCATTTGTTGCCACTTCAAATCATCAAAATTAAATGAAATAAACATTTGAATGCATCAGTCTGTGTGCAATGAATAAATATAATGTACACGTTACACCTTTTGAATGCAATTACTGAAATAAATCAAGTTTTTCAAAATATTCTAATTTACTGGCTTTTACCTGTAGAAGTCTTAGAGCTGCTCTTTGTCTGGTCCCTCACCTAGGACCTGTTTGCCATGGGAGACCCTACCAGGTGTCAGAAGTGTTACTGACAGTTTGGGTTTTCCTGTGTGTTTGTGTTTACTTCCTGTTAGCGCTCTTATTTCAGTTAATAATAATAATAGATTTTATTTGTAAAAAAACACTTTACATTGAGTAAACAACCTCAAAGTGCTACAGTGTATTAAAAATAAAATAAAATAAAAAGCTAATAAAAAAAACAAACAAAAAAAATTGAACAGCCAAATAGCTAAAACTAGTATGCATATATCTAAAAAAAAGGCTTTTTTAAAAAGAAGGGTTTTTAAACCTCTATTTAAAAGCATCCACAGTCTGTGGTGCCCTCAGATGGTCAGGGAGAGCGTTTCACAGACCGGTAGCGGCGGAGCAGAAAGCCCGGTCTCCCATTGTTCGTAGCTTTGTCCTCGGAGGTTAGCCTGTCCGGAACGGAGGTGTCGTGTGGAGGATTTGGGGGTGAGTAGTTCTTTGAGGTAGAGGGGGGCATTTCCATGGAGGCACTGGTGGGTTAGTAGGGAGACTTTGAATTCAATCCTGAGTGGAACAGGAAGCCAGTGAAGGGATTTGAGAGTTGGTGTGATATGGTCATATAGTTCCACTTCATGCATGTCTCCCTAAGCGCTCGTTTCCCCTCACCTGTCCCTGATTGGCAGCGTGGCACACCTGGGTGCAGTTGCCAATCAGGCACCTCGCCCTCCAGTTAGGGCTCGATGATTGTTTCCTGTATCCTGTTGCCCGTTTCCTGCATGTTAAGTTAAAGTACCAATGATTGTCACACACACACACCTTGATCCCCCCCTGGGAGGTGAGGGGAGCAGTGCACTTACCAGTGGCACTCGTTCCTTTTGACAATAAAGCCACCATTTCCTGCGCTACGCCTGCCATCTCTGCATCTTGGGGTTCAAGACCAACAGCACCTGACACCCGGACAACATAGCTCCGAGGATCATGGGGACACGCAAACTGCTGCTGAGTTGCTTAATTACATCATTAGGACTTACAGTACACTTACCTCTCACAAGCTCTGCCACAGCGAGTTTGGCATCTTCTAAAATCGACAAAGTTCTTGCTTTGCTCGAAAAACCATCATCGTTTTAGGCTCCGTGAAAATCAGAGGAGACAAAATATTTCAGACATGCTATAAATTTTAATAGACATATTGATATTTCTGAAGAGAAAGAACGTTATCCCCTAAGTTTTATTTACAATACAATGAATAAAAAAATGGTCACATACAGTACAATGACAGAGAACTTAAATAATGATCTTATTTGTGTAACTACTTAAATAATGAAAAATGGTTATTCTATTCACACCATGCCGTCTCAGCAGCTACAATGCAACCTTCACATTAAGTGCTAACAAAAAAAACATATATACTTTCCATTTTACAGCATAATAATTCCATTTTTGACTCGTTCGGACCAGGTAGACTTGATTTATGTCAGCAAAACACGAGCGAGGGAACAACAAATACATCATAGAATAAAAAAAACAAAATATCAAACTATAGCAAATAAAAACCATAATTCAATAGTGGATACAGTTTTAAAGAACGAAGTTTGTGATGTGAATCCTAATGATGGCTGTCTCACTAGAGGTGTCAAACTCATTTTCATCGTGGGCCACATCGCAGTCCTGGAAGTCCTTCATGATATTTATTAGTTCCTCCAGGACTTTGCAGTGTTGCGATCGAACCAATTCATGCAAATTCAACCAAACAATGCAAATCTTGTAAATTCCTGACTAGTTTTTCCGACGCTTTGAACCTTGTGGCTTATAAAATGGTGCGGCTAATTTATGGATTTTTCTTCGCTGACGGCCGTAATGAAATAGTTTTCTAATACACATGCAAAGACATTGAAATGGCGTTTTATTGTTTGTGTTATGGCGCCATCTTTTGGACAAGTTCACTCACTGCAGGTGCTGCTGGGTCAAGCCTAACAGCATTTCCTGGTGATTAAAGCTTTGAACCGGAAGTACAGGTGTCGTTCCAACTTCTAATGGAATGGATTCTTCATTCAACACTCATAGAAATGTTTGTAAGTTTTACAATATAACTACAACTGTTTATACTTACTATAAAAGGCCCATGTGTGATGTCTGCAGGAGGGTTTTCATGCATGTCTGTACCTGCTATTGTAATGTAATGAAACTAGCGTTGTTAGCATTAGCTACTATGCTAACACATTTACAAATTACATTCTGTTTGTATTGTTTCAGTTTCACAAATTCCCCAGTAAATTTACCAAAACGTCACCGTGGAGTTATTGAGCCTGTTCAGCTGAATGGAGAGTTAGATTCTGCAGCTAGTGGGTACATGACGATGACGTCTATTTTGTTTGATCAGCCGTTTTACTGCCGTGTTACAGACATCCTTTGGAAACAATTAAGGTTTTGCAAAAATATTTATGTGTAAATAACTCATTTAATCTGCGTCTCACATTCCAGTGCGGCTAATATTTGAAAACAAATTTTTTTCTTTTAAAATGTATTGGGTGAAGCTTACATATAGTCCGAAAAATATGTATGCACAGCCACGGCCCAGCAGCACTTAAACGCAACACAATCGTCTGTCAATCAAATGTTTTCCTGCATCACCGGGGGTAATTTTTCCGAAAATCTTTTGAAAAAGCTGGAGCAAAATCAGGCATTTTAGGCCCCAACAATCACAAAAAAAACAACCTGTAAAATCCTGATTTTAACACAATTGCCTCCTCATTCGATCATTATGATTGTTTACCAACAAACTGATGGAAAATCTGGAATCAGAAGTCAAAATGACAAGCAGATCATTTAGTTCGGCTGGTGTAGAATTAAATTTGAAAAGGGAAAAGGGTTTCAATAGCGAAACAACTTCTTGGAATAGCGTGTTGTATGAACAAATATCGAGTTAAGAGCTGCATTTGCATGCATTACATATTTTTTCTATCACAACTGAAACACATTACCGTATTTTTTGGACGATAAGTCGCAGTTTTCATAGTTTGGCCGGGGGTGCGACTTAGACTCAGGAGCGACTTATGTGTGAAATTATTAACACATTACCGTAAAATATCAAATAATATTATTTAACTCATTCACGTAAGAGACTAGACCAGTGGTTCTTAACCTTGTTGGAGGTACCGAACCCCACCAGTTTCATATGCGCATTCACTGAACCCTTCTTTAGTGAAAAATAAAATGTTTGGTTTTTTTCAAATTCAAGACAAACTTATGTTTTTTTTACTGGTGCACAAAATGAACCGTGCATCAACATCACCTTGTTCAAAGAACAAAACCAACAGTGCATAAACTCACAATAAATGACACACCTGCAAATCAGTCTGACTTCTGCTGTTGCCGTATCCATAAAGCCGATAGAGAGAAGTTTTTATTTACACGATGTGTCGGGTGTGTCTTGACCTCCGCGGCGGAGGCTCCGTCGAACCCCTGAGGCCGACTCACCGAACCCCTTGGGTTCGATCGAAACCAGGTTAAGAACCACTGGACTAGACGTATAAGATTTCATGGGATTTAGCGATTGGGAGTGACAGATTGTTTGGTAAACGTATAGCATGTTCTATATGTTATAGTTATTTGAATGACTCTTACCATAATATGTTACGTTAACATACCAGGCACGTTCTCAGTTGGTTTCTACTGCTTGTCCCATGATTAGAAAACGTCATCATTTGACAGCACTAAAACACATCTTTTAAACTTGAATATTATATAATTAATGCAACAAATACTAAATGATCATATAGTCCAAACATTGGTTTTTAAATCAATATTTAAATATCTGCTTGACATGGGCGGGCCAGATTGAAAAGATTAACGGGCCCCATGTGGGCCCCGGGCCTTAATTTGTCCAGATCTGGTTTAATTTAACAGCAAAATCTACATATATTTTTTAGCAGTGCACGTAAAAGGAAAGTATTGCAATGTGTAATAACATCATCTGATACACTGATGGTGTTTGACATCCTCAGTCTGAGTCAAGTGGAAACATGTTTGACTCCCATGTTCAATTAAATGCCTTCAAAATAAATGAATGCCTTCAAAATGGTTCAATTCCCACCTTCTACCATCCTAGTCACATCCGTTGTGTCCTTGAGCAAGACACTTCACCCTTGCTCCTGATGGCTGCTGGTTAGCGCCTTGCATGGCAGCTCCCGCCATCAGTGTGTGAATGTGTGTGTGAATGGGTGAATGTGGAAATACTGTCAAAGCGCTTTGAGTACCTTGAAGGTAGAAAAGCGCTATACAAGTATAACCCATTTATCATTTATTATTTATTTATGCCTCATATAACGTACACTTATTCAGCCTGTTGGTCACTATTCTTTATTTATTTTAAATTGCCTTTCAAATGTCTATTCTTGGTGTTGGCTTTTATCAAGTACATTTCCCCCAAGAATGCGACTTATACTTCAGTGTGACTTATGTTTTTTTTCCTTCTTTATTATGCATTTTCGGCCGGTGCGACTTATACTCCGGTGCGCCTTATACTCCCGTGCGCCTTATACTCCGAAAAATACGGTAATTAAGAAAGATGAAATGCCTTGTTCACATACATTATTTCCAAGTTATCGGAGACCACATAAAATGATGTGGCGGGCCAGATGTAGCCTGCGGGCCTTGAGTTTGACACCTGTGCATTGGACTATAAAAGTGTTTTCTTTTTTTCCCCAAACATAACTCCAATAGACAGGTCCGGTGAATTTCTGCCTTCAAAATCCACTCGCCACAGGTGAAATCGTTTTTTGATGCTCTCCAAACGCAGACGTGATTGTGGAAATGATGTCAACGTGTCGGGGGGAAGCGGACAAGAATAGAATAAGGAACTGCATGTGTGTTAAGTACAAGAACATGAAAGGACACAAAAGCTTTAGTGTAAAACGGCTTTCTATAAACACCACTCTCTCCCATATATTATTACGCTTACAAAAATAAACCCTCCTCTATAACAATAATAATAATGCTATACTTTTTGTCTTTTTATTCTTTTGCAACGCTAAGTAGTACTTGGTAAGCTCTATTAGGAATATAAGTCCAGGCCGGGCTACCCCTTCTTCCCTTTTGTGGTTTGGAGTTTCAGTGTGTGACGTGCCATGATGGGAAGCTTGTTCGGGGCGGAAGTGTGCAAAGGAGATGTGTCGGCGTGTGTTAAGTAACGCAGTACAGGGAGTCCATGCAGATCGTGTGAGTCTTCTGCATCCAACAGTCTGCAGCTGTGGATCAACTCGTGATGGCGACAAACGCCATGGTCTATTTAAGTCATTACCATGTACAGACTCCAGGTTTGAGATAATGGCCGCTCCTTTGCGGTGTTTTTCTTTTTTGTCCAGAGCGCAGAAAGAGTCCAGAAATGTCAAATCACGTGACTCCAAAGAGTGTTCTGGTTCTGGAGCAGGTGAGTAGCTTTTTGAGGCCACTTTAAAGTCTGGTAATGTGGATGAAAGGCATCGGTGTTTCTGCATTTGTGTGCGGGCCAAATTAGGGATACCTCGTTCGAGTCTGCTGGTGTTGCTAGGTAGATTTGTGTCTAGGTTTGAGAGTCGTCACCTCTATACGATGTAGCTGGTCAGGTCGAGGAGGTACGAGGTCATGTCGATGATGTGGTCCAGTATGCCGTCCTTCTCCTGGTCGTTGGGCATCCCCCGCTCGCTCTTCTCGCACTGGGCGCCCGAGTACCCGCTCTTGCACAGGCACTTGTTGGGCTCCATGCACACGCCGCCATTGTGGCACACCGGTTCGCACTTGGCTGGAGGCGAAGACAAGACAAGGAAGTGGTGATGATGTGATTGTCTTAGAGAGTTTAAATATATAAAAGCAACAAAATATTACAATTTTTTCCAACGCTTAGGACACTGCAGCTTATAAAACGGTGCAGCTAATTTATGGATTTTTCTTCACTAACGGCCATAGTGTTAGAAAAAAAAATAGTTTTCAATACCGACAGAGACACTGAAAAGGTGTGTTATTGTTTGTGCTTTGGCGCCGTCTTTTGGACAAGTTTGCTCACTGCAGGTGCTGCGGGTTGAAAATGTACTTCCTGTTTTGTGCCTTGAACCGGAAGTATATCCCTTTTTTTCTACTATTCGCTTATAGCGTTTCTGCTCGAAAAGGATTCACTGCAAAAAGTCAGTGTTCAAAAACAAGAAAAAAAAAAAATACAAAATGAGTGCTATTTTATTTGAACTACGCAAAATTATCTGCCAATAGAACAAGAAAATTTGGCTTGTCAAGACTTTCCAAAACAAGTAAAATTAGCTAACCTCAATGAACCCAAAAATACCTTAAAATAAGTATATTCTCACTAATAACTGTACTACTATATGAGTACGTATTTTCTATTGTTTCATTGAAATTAAAACAGCAAAGTCCATTTGGCTGTCATCTGTTTTAATATGAGACACAATTGTGTCAAAGTCATGATTTTTTTTTTACATGCTTGAAATAAGAAATTATTACTTTAAAAAAGTAGTTTTATACTTGTGAGTGTTGATGACACAGCTTTGCAACAGTTGATATTCTAGTTTCAAGCATGTTTTACTCAATATAGGTCATAAAATCTCAGCAACAAGCTGTAATATCTTACTGAGATAATTTAGGACCAAAAACACTTAAAACAAGTAAAACACTCTAACATAAAATCTGCTTAGTGAGAAGAATTATCTTTTCAGACAGAAAATAAGCAAATATCACCCCTATTTGAGATATTTAATCTTACTTAGATTTCAGCTTTTGCAGTGTTCTTCCTTCATCACTTCAAGTTTTATGATACAACTAGAACAATTCATACTTATTAAAACGTCCCATGTGTTATGTTTGTAGCAGTGTTTTCATGCATATTTGTATGTGCTATTGTAATGTAATCAAGCTAGCGTTGATAGCATTAGCGAATATGCTAACAAGTTTACAAGCGTCTGTGTCAGTATTATTAACTTACAATGGCATTCTTTTTTAAATGTTTCAGTTTCGTAAATTCACCAAAACGTCACTGCGGAGTTATGACTTCTGTTTTGTCTAAACAGCCGTTTTACTGCAGTATTACAGGCACCCTTTGTAAACAATTAAGGTACCGTATTTTTCGGACTATAAGTTGCAGTATTTTTCATAGTTTGGCCGGGGGTGCGACTTATACTCAGGAGCGACTTATGTGTGAAATTATTAACACATTACCGTAAAATATCAAATAATATTATTTAGCTCATTCACGTAAGAGACTAGACGTATAAGATTTCATGGGATTTAGCGATTAGGAGTGACAGATTGTTTGGTAAACGTATAGCATGTTCTATATGTTATAGTTATTTGAATGACTCTTACCATAATATGTTACGTTAACATACCAGTTGGTTATTTATGCCTCATATAACGTACACTTATTCAGCCTGTTGTTCACTATTCTTTATTTATTTTAAATTGCCTTTCAAATGTCTATTCTTGGTGTTGGGTTTTATCAAATAAATTTCCCCCAAAAATGCGACTTATACTTCAGTGCGACTTATGTTTTTTTTCCTTCTTTATTATGCATTTTCGGCCGGTGCGACTTATACTCCGGAGCGACTTATAGTCCGAAAAATACGGTATGTAAATAAACATTTACAAAATCTTTCCTACTGGCTTATAGTCCGGTGCGGCTAATATATGGACAGATATTTATTTCTTCTAAAATGTGGTGAGTGCAGCTTAAACACAGGTACGCTGTATAGTCTGGAACGTACTGCAATTGAAATATATAATTAGTAGAGACAGTGACGTAGTGTTGGTTGACAACACTTGGTACATCAATGCGAATATACAGTTAGGTCCATAAATATTTGGACATTGACACAATTTTCAGTATTCCAGCTGTGTACAACACCACAATGGATTTGAAATGAAACAATCAAGATCTGCTTTAAGTGCAGACTTTGAGCTTTAATTTGAGGGTATTTACATCCAAATCAGGTGAACGGTGTAGGAATTACAACACATTTTATATGTGCCTTCCACTTTTTAAGGGACCAAAAGTAATTGGACAATTGGCTGCTTAGCTGTTCCATGGCCACGTTTGTGTTATTCCCTTGTTTTTTTTCCATTTATTTCATTTACGAAGAGCAGATAAAAGGCCTAGATGGCATTTCAAGTGTGGTATATTCATTTGGAATCTGGGGAGGTCATCTCTTAAGATGAAGTCCAAAGAGCTGTCACTATCAGTGAAGCAAGCCATCATTAGGCTGAAAAATCAAAACAAAGTCATCAGATAGATAGCAAAAACATTAGATGTGGCCAAATCAACTGTTTGGTACATTCTTAAAAAAGAGAGAACACACTGCTGAGCTCAGCAACACCAAAAGACCTGGAAGACCACGGAAAACAAGTGTGGTGGATGACAGAAAAATCCTTTCCCTTGTCAAGAAAAAGCCCTTCACAACAGTTGGCCAGATGAAGAAAAGTCTCCAGGAGGTAGGTGTATCTGTGTCCAAGTCAACAATTAAGAGACGACTTCTCCAGAGGAAATACAGAGGGTTCATCACAAGGTGTAAACCATCGGTGAGCCTCAAAAACAGGAAGGCCAGATTAGAGTTTGCCAAGAAACATCTAAAAGAACCTGTGTAGTTCTGGAACAACATCTTATGGACAGATGAGACCAAGATCAACTTGTAGCAGAATGATGGAAAGAGAAGAGTATGGAGGAGGGAAGGAACTGCTCAAGATCCAAAGCATACCACCTCATCAGTGAAGCATGGTGGTGGTAGTGGCATGCATGGCTGCCAGTGGAACTGGATCTCTTATATTTATTGATGATGTGACAGCTGACAGTAGCAGCAGAATGAATTCTGAAGTGTTTGGGGCAATATTATCTGCTCATATTCAGCCAAATGCTTCAAAACTCATTGGACGCCGGCGCTTCACAATGCAGATGGACAATGACCCCAAGCATACTGCGAAAGCAACCAAATAGTTTCTTTAAGGCAAAGAAGTGGAATGTCCTGCAATGGCCAAGTCAATCACCTGACCTGAATCCGATTGAGCATGCTTTTCCCTTGCTGAAGACAAAACTGAAGGGAAAATGCCCAAAGAACAAGCAGGAAGGGAAGACAGCTGCAGCAGAGGCCCGGCAAAGCATCACCAGGGACCAAACCCTGCGTCTGGTGATGTCTATGGCTTCCACACTTCAGGCTGTCATTGACTGCAAAGGATTTGCAACAAAGTATTACAAAATGACAATTTTATTTATGATTATATTAGTTTGTCCAATTACTTTTGGTCCCTTAAAAAGTGGAAGGCACTTATAAAATGTGTTGTAATTCCTACACCGTTCACCTGATTTGGATGTAAATACCCTCAAATTAAAGCTCAAAGTCTGCACTTAAAGCAGATCTTGATTGTTTCATTTCAAATCCATTGTGGTGTTGTACAGAGCTGGAATACTGAAAATTGTGTCAATGTCCAAATATTTATGGACCTAACTGTATACTGAAGCTTTTGGACCCATGAAAGACTCCCTACTACCGGTCGCTGTCTTTAATCAATTAGTGGAACCTAGATTTACGAACCCTTCTATTTGCAAACTTTTAGATCACACCAAATATGCCCTTGTGTGCAAACCGTGTCTCTGTATACGAACGCTTCATTAATTCATTTTGTGTCCCGCTAACTCCACGCGATGCCATTGAGTAAAGAGCAAAAAAAAAAAAAGTACTCTGGTTTGAGCTCAACATTTTGACTTTTTTAAAATCAACGGTTTTTGCTTGTGGGTGGCACTAATATCCGCTGTCTGATCGTGAACAACGTTAAATGATGACTACAAAATTCATGTAACTGTATTCATAATGTATCCCTTAAAGGGGAACTGCAATTTTTGGGGGGATTTTTGCCTATCATTCACAACCCTTATGTAAGGCAAGAACACATATGATCTTGTTTTCAATGCATTCTAACTCGTGAATAAACACTAGCAAAGGTCAACAAACAATGAAGATAATGAGATTCGCTATATTCCGCCTATTACGCGCTCTAAAAAAACATTGAAAAACCTCTATCAACGTATTATACACATGCTCTATATGTAATGTAGTAACAGACACATTCATATGAACATGTAATATTTATGTATTCATTTTAAGCATACGGTGACATATTAATTTCACAGATGCATCAAAGCGTTTGCTTTTCCCTTCAACAACAACACTACTAATGGCAGATTTTATGAGAAACAACAAAGACTACTTTGGGACAAATTATGATCCAAAAACGTATATTTTTGAGACTGAATACAAGGAGGATGGCCTACAAGTTTTAGAAGCTGTGTGCTGAACAGATCCAGCTTTAGTGAAACACTAAGCATTATGTAGCGGTATTGCTTAGTGCTGAACAAGAAATACAAACTACAAACATAATAAAACAATCCCTTACTGTACAAAGTATACTCTTACTGGGATGGCGACTGATGGAATGTTTATATCTTCCCGTTAAGATGAAGAAGTAATCATAACCCTCACACAAGTTAAAAAAAAAATTGTTGCAATTGAGCGTCTTTCCGTGTCTTTCTCACCATCTCCGGGTCTACGGTTGATGTCAAAGTTGACCAACTTCTCGGTTTATGGCAACAACCTTCTACTACACTGCAAAAACAGAAATCTAAGTAAGATGAAATATCTCAAATAAGAGTGATATTTGCTTATTTCCTGTCTGATAAGATCATTATTCTCACCAAGTAGATTTTATGTTAGAGTGATTTACTTGTTTTAAGTGTTTTGGCCCTAAATGATCTCAGTAAGATATTACAGCTTGTTGCTGAGATTTTATGCTTGAAACTAGAATATCAACTGATGCAAAGCTGTGTCATCAACACTCACAAGTATAAAGAATTTCTTACTTCAAGCCTGAAAAAAAAATCATGATGCTGAGCGCATATCATTATGTCAAGATAATGGCACTAGCATGTACTTCATTTAAGAATATTTTTCAACATATTGAGCAAAAAGGTCTCTTTTTTTTTCTACCAAGAAAAGTGCACTTGTTATTAGTGAGAATATACTTATTTTAAGGTATTTTTGGGTTCATTGATGTGAGCTAATTTTACTTGTTTTGGAAAGTCTTGACAAGCCGAATTTTTTTGTTGTATTGGCAGATAATTTTGCTTAGTTCAAATAAAATACCCCTCGTTTTTGTAATTTTTTTTCCTTGTTTTTGAACACTGACTTTTTGCAGTGTATATAAGTTATAATCTAGAATTTTAACTGTCACCAACTCAGTGGCGATGTAACAGCTCAGTATGTCAACATAGCAGCATATGCTAGTTAAGCTTTCTATGATTACGGCGCTGCCTAAAATAGTTTGTCTGCGTTAGCGCTTATAATGTTGCTATAAAATGGTTGATATTCAGGTCATGAGATGTAAATGAAGTATTGATTGCTGTTTTTTTGGAGGGCTTTATGGGCGGAATAGTATATTCCCCATTAGCTGCATTTTAAGCCTCCTCGTACTTGCCATATTTTACGAATGAGAATGCATAACAAAAAAAGGAAAACATATGTTCTTGTCTTACATAGGGATTGTGAATAACAGACAACATTAAAAAAAAATGCAGTTCCCCTTTAAGCGCATTTAACCCCTTTTTAATACATAAAACTTTTGTCCTGTAGGTCGTGGTAATGTCTGTTGATTTTTGTATAAAAATGTGTCAAAACAAGCCCCCAAAGACCCTCACCGATGCGGCAGAAAGGCCCCTCCCATCCGAGGCTGCAGCAGCACTTGCCGGTGGGAGTGCAATGTCCGTTCTTGCAGTGCCGGGAACAAGCTGTCATCAGCAGCTCTGGAGGCTCCACCTGACGCTGGCACTCCTTGGGGGCAAGGGGCCTGGAACAGTGAGAAGGGGGAGGAAAAGTCAATTTGTGTGTAGAAAAGTGACAGCAGAACATTTCCAAGTTGCTTTTAGGAGTGTAAAAATATGCAAATATGGATTTGAAACATCCCAGCCCATTACAATATTATCAAGGATAGAAGGATTAATTTAGAAACTATTAATGTGTGTGTCAACATGTTGTACGTAACAACATGTACCAGTGGGTGGACTATTAAAGCTTAATCTTCTATGATAACTATACAGTACGTTGTAGTTGCCTGCGGGCAACCTTTAGAGTTTTCAGTCTGTTTCAGCGGGATGCAACACCCACAAAGCAACCAGATTCAGGTTTTGTGCAAATGTCTAGGGATAGAAAAGTACCCCTACCCACAAAAAGCAAAGTATGGGGCAAAAAATAAATACTTGACCCACACTGCAAAAACTGAAATCTAAGTAAGATGAAATATCTCAAATAAGGGTGATATTTGCTTATTTTCTGTCTGATAAGATAATTCTTCTCACTAAGCAGATTTTATGTTAGAGTGTTTTACTTGTTTTAAGTGTTTTGGTCCTAAATGATCTCAGTAAGATATTACAGCTTGTTGCTGAGATTTGATGAGCTATATTGAGTAAAACATGCTTGAAACTAGAATATCAACTGTTGCAAAGCTGTGTCATCAACACTCACAAGTATAAAACTGCTTTTTTAAAGTAATAATTTCTTACTTCAAGCATGAAAAAAAAAATTCATGACTTTGACACAATTGTGTCTCATAATTAAAACAGATGACAGCCAAATGGACTTTGCTGTTTTATTTTCAATGAAACAATAGAAAATACATACTCATATAGTAGTACAGTTGTTATTAGTGAGAAAATACTTATTTTAAGGTATTTTTGGGTTCATCGAGGTTAGCTAATTTTACTTGTTTTGGAATGTCTTGACAAGCCACATTTTCTTGTTCTATTAGCAGATCATTTTGCTTAATTCAAATAAAATACCCCTAGTTTTTGTATTTTTTTCCTAGTTTTTGAACACTGACTTTTTGCAGTGCAACACATGCTGGCCCAACATGGTTATTCAATACGCAAGTTGCCACCTCATCACAGGGCCAACACAGATAGACAGACAACATTCACACTCACATTCACACACTAGGGCCAATTTAGTGTTGCCAATCAACCTATCCCCAGGTGCATGTCTTTGGAGGTGGGAGGAAGCCGGAGTACCCGGAGGGAACCCACGCAGTCACGGGGAGAACATGCAAACTCCACACAGAAAGATCCCGAGCCTGGGATTGAACCCCAGACTACTCAGCACCTTCGTATTGTGAGGCAGACGCACTAATCCCTCTCCCACCGTGCTGCCCTGTGTGTGTCAAAGTCATGATTTTTTTTTTCATGCTTGAAATAAGAAATGATTACTTTAAAAGAGTAGTTTTATACTTGTGAGTGTTGATGACACAGCTTTGCAACAGTTGATATTCTAGTTTCAAGCATGTTTTACTCAATATAGCTCATCAAATCTCAGCAACAAGCTGTAATATCTTACTGAGATCATTTAGGACCAAAACCCTTAAAACATGCAAAACACTAACATAAAATCTGCTTAGTGAGAAGAATTATCTTATCAGACAGAAAATAAGCAAATATCACCCTTATTTGAGATATTTCATCTTACTTAGATTTCAGTTTTTGCAGTGCGGCGCGTCAGTGGTTATAGATTTATCTTTATCGTTAGTTTTTAAGCCAAATTGCGTCCAGTCTTCCGCTTCTGTTTCCACGCTGTCAGTGCTCTGTGTGTGTGTTGATTCACATACGCCTCGGCTCATAAAAAAAACTATCTGTATTTTTCTAAGGCAGTATAGTACCTTTTTTAATTGATCAGTACCGCGGTACTTTATTATTACCGGTATGCCGTACGACACTATTTATTATTGATATACGCTGATCAGCCTGGCAGGGTCATCTCTATGACCTTATACTCTAACTACATAAGAAATCTAAGCCTGTATCGGTTCGCCAGCTCAATCAGCTATAAATTGTCACTTGTATCCTGCAAAGCCGCCACATCACGGAATCCTAATAGAGGAATAAAAAGAGCATTAAAACGCGGGGGGCGGCTTCAAATGTAAACCAGACCAACCACACATCCAACATCCCAGCAGCACATGGTCGAGAGCCCCGGGAATAAAAATAAAAAATAAAAGCGCAAGGACATGTTGTGATCATTCCGTATTAGGACAAAACACCCAGACACGCACATCAGCAAAATAATTATTCCATATCACGCGCTGGTGTCAATCTGGAAGTAATACGCCAAAGTGCATAATCAAGTTCAAATGTGAAGCAGTTGTCAGCGCCTGCTCGCCACACACGTTAGTCTGCGTGTGCAACATGAAGAAGAAAGAAAACACGGATTCATTGTTTTTAAAGGCTAATGAGACACCACCGGGTGGAAGGGGTCGGGTGGGGGCAATGCGAATGCCCAAGAATGGTAACTGGACTCTTGCGAACTGATGCTGGTATCAGGAGGCCAGGGTGGTGACGTCAGTGTGTGTGAGAGTGTATGAATTGTGGTCAGTAATGTTCGCAAGAAGAGGCGTCATCAATCACGACTGGGGGTAGGGGCAGAGCAAATGGTCACTCTGCAGCAGTCGAAACGAGACGTCGAGAAAGGATTTAGGACCTTACGCCCAGAGAGATCCTGTTGTAGATTACAGCTGGCGCCAGCGTTTATTTTAATTTACCTAAAGCACTTGAAAAAAAAAATCACCAAAGTATTTCGGTAGACGGTCTCTTGCTCTTGGATGGAATGTGACATTTTGTGTGCTAACAATTTATTTGACAAGAAAGGCTCTGAAAGATGAACTAAGGGCAGTGATAAAACAAAGACTTGGGATAAAATATCAATATGTTGGATTGTTGTTCCCAGTGGTGCAGTTTCAACATAGCTATGTTCTATTACCCTCCATGTACTGTCAACACTGTGTAACGACCATTGCAAACTTTTATATTGCATCGTTAGTTCAAACGATTTAACGACTGCTGTGCTACTTGTTACTCCGTTCATTTTGTTTTGACAAGGAGCGTAGTCATAACACTTTAAGCATAGGGTGGCTCGTCATGATTTATTTTTACAAATACTTCTCGACTTGGTTAATAAAAGTTAGTCAATGTTTTGATGTGATAAATGACAATCACTCAGTCCGCCCACCCCTGTTTGCACTCAAGAGCTTTGGCTTAGCTGTCAGCATTGCGTTCTAGTATCCTCCGACAGTGTGTAGTGTAGCGTGTGTAGCTATTCATTTCCCTGTAGTCCTCCAGTAATAATGATATGTTAAATGCAACAAAATGCAACACGGAACGACACAGGAAGTCCTTCATACTGACAGCCATCAGACTGTATAATGCATATGTTCCTTTTGACTGTACATGTACTGTAAATGTATAATGTATTTATATTAATCACATGTGAATAATGCTGTATAATAGACTGTATTTATGGTATTCACATGTGAATAATGCTGTGTAATAGAATGTATTTATATTATTCTCATGTGAATAATGCTGTATAATAGACTGTAATTATATTATTCGCATGTGAATAATGCTGTATAATAGACTGTGTTTATGGTATTCACATGTGAATAATGCTGTATAATAGACTGTATTTATATAATTCACATGTGAATAATGCTGTATAATAGACTGTATTTATATTATTCACATGTGAATAATGCTGTATAATAGACTATACTATTCACATGTGAATAATGCTGTATAATAGACTATTTATATTATTCACATGTAAAAAATACCTAAGTGTTTATTGTCTATTGTGAGCGAACCGTGGTGCTGAATTTCCCCTAGGGATCAATAAAGTACTTTCTATTCTATTCTATTTTATTCTATTAAAGAAACTGTTTATTTCCAGCCATGAAGGCGAGAATTTGTGGTTTAGGAGCTGCACTGTGGAGGGACATTAATGGCTCACTATCGAGGATGCTACTTGTCTTGAGGACGCCATAGTTTGCGTGTTGCTGTCAGATGTGCGGGACACAGCTAGAATGTGTCACCATCATACATTATCGACGTCCCACTGGGGTGAGTTTTTCCTTGCCCTTATGTGGGCTTTGTACCGAGGATGTCGTTGTGGCTTGTGCAGCCCTTTGAGACACTTGTGATTTAGGGCTATATAAATAAACATTGATTGATTGATTGATTGATTATCACAATATCACAATAGTATTAAAAGGTATATCGGCTGCCAAATTTGTCTCACTTACAGGGTTTCCCCCAGTTTGCCAAGGAACCTGTGGTGGTGTGGCTCAAGGCGTGGTCATCAAGGCATCATCGTATAATTTGCATAATCTGCTAGGATGCATATATTTTTGTTTAAAAATGATTTTAAAAATGTATACATATATTAAGAACATATATGTGTTTTTTAATCATTAATATATATATATATTTTGTATTGTATGGTTTTGCTCTCTTTTTCAATTGTTGCTGCTTATTGTACAATGTACTTTGTTGAAAATGTTTCAAGTTTCTAGAGACTTTTAGTGACTTTTCTTTATGAAAAACGCCTAGCCACAAATCTAGCATCTTTTTCTGGTGTTATTGAAGACTATACTTGTGTTTAGAAACTATTTCCATCGCTCCATGTGCCCGACAAACAGCGAGCCTTTACTGTCCCAAAACGTTCACTGTCGTCAGACTTTCTTCGCTCTGCTGCGAGCCTTCTCTCATTAACAGCCGTCACGTCCACTTAATATTTGCCCATTTTGTAGAAAGCTTTCCGCGGGTATATATCGGCTATATTAAAGTACATCCACATCGCAGACATGCTGCATAGGCTCCAGACAACCCTGTGCGAATTGCTTACATCATCATAACAATCAAATTTGGCAATGCTGTTCTGGTGATCAAAGTATTGTTTCGGCGGCCGAATTTTCGGTGCTTTACAAGTAGAGATGTCCGATAATATCCGATAAATACTTTAAAATGTAATATCGGAAATTATCGGTATCAAACAGCAAAATGTATGACTTTTTAAAACGCCGCTGTACGGAGTGGTACACGGACGTAGGGAGAAGTACAGAGCACCATAAACCTTAAAGGCAATGCCTTTGCGTGCCGGCCCAATCACATAATATGTACGGCTTTTCACACACACACGTGAATGCAACGCATACTTGGTCAACAGCCATACAGGTTACTCTGAGGGTGGCCGTATAAACAACTTTAACACTGTTACAAATATACGCCACACTGTGAACCCACACCAAACAAGAATGACAAACACATTTAGGGAGAAATCCGCACCGTAACACAGCATAAACACAACAGAACAAATACCCAGAACCCCTTGCAGCACTAACTCTTCCGGGACGCTACAATATACACCCCCCCCCCCCCCCCCCCAACCTCCTCATGCTCATGCATGTCCCAAATTCCAAGCTGCTGTTTTGAGGAATATTAAAACAAATAATGCACTTTGTGACTTCAATAATAAATATGGCAGTGCCATGTTGGCATTTTTTTCCATAACTTGAGTTGATTTATTTTGGAAAACCTTGTTACATTGTTTAATGCATCCAGCGGGGCATCACAACAAAATTAGGCATAATAATGTGTTAATTCCACGACTGTATATATCGGTATCAGTTGATATCGGAATCGGTAATTAAGAGTTGGACAATATCGGAATATCGGCAAAAAAGCCATTATCGGACATCTCTATTTACAAGCCAATAGTGCGCAAATAATTGGCTATATACTGTATATCAATTCACACTGTGATCCCCTATTTGTGCGTTGATGTTCATTTTCTCATGTATGTGAACACACCACGCCTGAAGTGAAGGGAGAATGACCAAGTGTTATTGTGTGTCTGCACGGAGACAGACGAGAATACGCGTTGGGATTCGGCCGGTTATTAGCAGATTTGGTAATAAAAGTTCAAAAGAATGGCGGATATTTTGTGACTTCTTTTGGAGGCTACAAAGGATTATATTACTTTAATCTCTTTTCACATAGGGGGAGGGCGTGGCTTGGTTGGTAGAGCGGCCGTGCCAGCAACCTGAGGGTTGCCATGGACTCCCTGGTTGCATGGCAGCTCCCGCCATCAGTGTGGATGTGTGTGTGAATGGGTGAACGTGGAAGCACGTACCTTGAAGGTAGAAAAGCGCTATACAAGTATAACCCTTTAATAATTACATTAAGGAGAAACCCTGACTTATGTTGTGTAAATTGTGCAACCCTACTGATAATTAAATATGCAATTTTTGAACCAGTTGGCTAAATTTGCAGGAAATATTTGAATAGTGAGGACTTACTTTGTCGCTTCTATCTGTTTGTGTTCTGAAACACCATGCTGCTTTAACATTTGTTAAAATGAACACACAATGTGAAAAGCTTCATTTTAGAACCGGGGAGATGTATTCGACTTAATCAACATTATTGAGGATTCAAATACGTCAAAGTCATGCGCCATATGTTGAAATGGCTTTTCGCAACAACACAACAGCACAACTGCACTGCAAGAGCACTTAAAAAGGCAGCATCAACTACGATTCTCCAGTGAAACGGATTTATAAGTACCGTATTTTTTGGACTATAAGTCGCAGTTTTTTTCATAGTTTGGCCGGGGGTGCGACTTATACTCAGGAGCGACTTATGTGTGAAATTATTAACACATTAGCGTAAAATATCAAATAATATTATTTATCTCATTCACGTAAGAGACTAGACGTATAAGATTTCATGGGATTTAGCGATTAGGAGTGACAGATTGTTTGGTAAACGTATAGCATGTTCTATATGTTATAGTTATTTGAATGACTCTTACCATAATATGTTATGTTAACATACCAGTTGGTTATTTATGCCTCATAAAACGTACACTTATTCAGCCTGTTGTTCACTATTCTTTATTTATTTTAAATTGCCTTTCAAATGTCTATTCTTGGTGTTGGCTTTTATCAAATTAATTTCCCCAAAAAATGCGACTTATACTCCAGTGCGACTTATATATGTTTTTTTCCTTCTTTAGTATACATTTTTGGCCGGTGCGACTTATACTCGGGAGCGACTTATACTCCGAAAAATACGGTAATTTATATCAGAATCGCGATTGAACAACAGGCATTTACAGTTTGTGCGTACAAGAACATCTTAAGTGTATTTTGAGGAATTCCTCTGTAAAATCTATTGCAACACTACACAAAAAATGTTTTGAATACAAAAGAAAATGGAAAAAACAAACAAACAAAAGTAAATTAAAAACACAGATTAATCGAAAAAAGGAAAATAATTGATTCAAGAATTATTTGTTTGGTGCAGCCCGACTACATTTACAACTATAAATCTTTCCAGTAACTCGTCATTTGTGCTGTTTTTCTTAAATCTTTTTTTTTGTCTTCCTGAATTGAACATATATTCCAGGGGTATTCAATTACATTTGAGTAAGGTCCGTATTGCTTTAAATTACTTCAAAACAGACAAGCCCACATGAATATCATATGTAATGAACATCTCCCTACAGCTTAAATAGTATTTATTTTAACACAATGAACTTGGCACCTACATTGAAAACTGGAACAAATGTCTTGTCAGTAATAAAAATGCATCTTACAAATTGTTGTTAAAAAATAAAAAAGGCAAAAGCTGTGCGTTGTCTGTTGCATTGGTACACTCATCCATGGCTCAGGATACACATGCAACAAAATGAATTGCTGTGTCAAGCTGCAACAACAATACATATTCTGTTAAAGTTTCTGATTTTCTTGTTATTGTTATTGCTGACATTGGGATTTGTTTGATTTTGTCACACAATTCTTCAAATAACGTTTCAGCAGAAGCATTCAAGCTCTCTTTCACAATTCTCCCATCACTGAAAGATATGTTATGCTTCCAAATCTGTACGATTCTGAGTGAACACTCATTTGTACATTGCTGTCTCAAAAGGTTTGTGTCGGTTCTCATAATGGAACTTCACGTTCCCATTTTTGATAAATGCTACAATTTACCAGCATATGAGACACAGAGGTTTAAAACTAGATACTGGAAGAATAGGCATACTGTATATTGATCCGTCCGTCCCTGTGTAAATGTTTGGTTTTCTGCATCAACTTTTCTTACTTTTGAGCAAGACGCGGTCCTTTCATTCACTTACCATTGACTTATTCGTAGATAAACAAACGCCTTCATTGGCTCATTTTGAGTGACATCACTGACATCACACCCTTACATAACCGTAATAATTGAAAGATTGCGCCTACAATCTTTGCGAGCATTAATATTATTATATTATATTTTTCATTGACTTTGGTCATTGGTCCGGAAATGGCAGGCTCGTGGTTTGGATGCCAAGGTCCGCCATTTTTTGATGGCTGATATTAGCTATCAAACAATTATTATTACGGATGCCACAATAAACGGTTTATATAACCCTGATTATAGTGCAGTTTCAAAACATTATCGTATGAACGTTGTTTACCGTTATATCACGATTAGCGTTTACAAGTCCGATGGGTAATCAAAAGGTTAGCCAATAGCACAACAAACGTCAGAGTAACGTGTTACTATGCACCATCATTTATTATCCTGCAACAAAGAAAGGCAGAAAGAAAAAAAATTACTCTAATTGAGATTGTTTTGCGCCTATACATCAATTTGAACAATATCGTGATAAGATTGATAACCGTGGTAATTTTGGTCACAATAACCATTGTATGGACTGTTCATTTTGTCTTTAATTGTTAAGGAGATATAATGGGAGGTGTATTGTGATATGTAAACACAATGCTTGACATGCAAGAAGACTGTCTCCATATGTATCTGCGATATTGTGGATGCATTGTCACATAATTGCGTTGACAAAACGCTGCGCTAATACTGTACACCGTGTGGGCCAATTGCTACCCTAAGACAAAAACTGCACTCTTAAAATTTGCTTTCAGTTTTGGAGGATGGAGGGTGGAGGCGGAGTAGATTCCCATGCTCCCATCAGCACCCAACTCCAGACTCCGTCCCTCAGACTGGCTTTTGTCGTTGCAGTGGTTTTTAAAAGAGGGGAAGGGAAGCCAATCGGTAAAGAGAGCGAAAAATAGCGAGAGTCCCTGGAGAATTGTGTGGGTTGAAGAAGGGGGTGGTAGTGGTGGTCTGTGGCTAACACTGTTAATAGCAGGCAAGGGTCAGCAGCGCAACTAAACAGTCTGTACAACTGCCAGGGTGGCTGTGAAAACAGCACCTGCTGGTAGCACCACTTGACAAAGGCAGCTGGGTCAACAGCCACTGTGGGAATTTATCAACTTTGGGAGGGGTGGTGCTGGATGTGTGCGAGCCAGGGGAGTGGGAGAAGGGGGTTACGGTGTACGCACATGAGCTAGTAACACGAACATGGAACTGGATGATGATGATGCTGGTGAGGAGGGTCAGATAGATGAAATGCTGATTTAGATAGAATAGGAAGGCTATGATACTGATTTGATACTGATACTGGCGTGTGTTTGGCTTGATTGACACGAGGTGTATGTGAGAAAAGCGCAGTGAAGTGGTGTATATTGTGCAACCCCAACAATAGCTTAATCAAACGTCCCCGTGTGGTCTCTTTTGGCGTTTTGTCATCGGACGACCATTGTTAGGGGCCCGTCTTTTGTAGCTTCATTCCTTATTTTAATTGTGCAAGAAATTTACTGTGTATTGTAGGAGACGAGCCATTCATGCTGGACTGACGAGCAGCTTTGTCAAGGCGAGGACCAACAGCGGAGATGGAGAAAGATTTAGGAGGGACAGGAAAATAAAAGGGCTTTTGCTTTTTCTTGCTACACCATGCTGGGAGCTAGCATATCGCACGCTCACACAGGCCCACAGATGTGCATGTTCGCATGTGCCCCACCACCCACACAGAGTAGTGTATATCTGTACAGAGCAAACACAGGCACTTAGATAAATACATACTGTATGTATAAACAACAAGCTTTAGTTTCTTTCCCATGCAAACCCTTAAAATATACCACTTTCTTTCTTCAAAACTACCAAAACTCTCAAACTGAACTGGTACATATAAAGTGTCTCATACGAACTGTAAAACCAATTGAGCTTTTAAATCTGCCTTAGTGCTCTAGTTCAGTGTCTATGGTCTAAATCAGATGGTTTGTAAAATGTTTTGTTCTATTACTTAAAATAAATTGAGAACTTCAACAATAATCTGTAAAATCTAGCATTGCTCCCAGACAACACGCCAAGAGCCTAGATGCTAAATGGTATTCAACACTCTTACCTATTATCTATTCAAAGTAACATACAATATCCAGAGCAGTGTTCTATTTTATGCCACTTTCTCTTTTCACAACCACTAAAACTCTCAAGCTGAAGTGGTACATACAAAGTGTGTTATACTAACCGTAAAACCAATCGAGCAAACCAATTTTTGGGCATCGGGCATCGATGGGAACCGGGACTAAGATTCCAATTCTCCCAGAATCGTTAAAATTTTGATTCCTAATTTTGATGCCCGACCAGAAGAAATAGCCGCCGAATAACAACCGCAAAGAAGAAATAGCCACCGCCAGTTATTTTGAAAAGGTACATTTTTGTCTAGTTAATGAAAGGGATGTTTATTTAAAAAAGAACTCTGTTTAGCACCGAAATTTTAACCACGCAAACCTTTATGTTGACCATGCCTATCGAGAACCGGAACCGAAACGTAAAGTCGGAATCATTAAAAACCCTAGTCATAGAGCTATAGTTCAGTGTCTACGGTCTAAATCAGTTGCTTTGTAAAATTGGTCGATTTTCGGCTGTTTTTTTCTGTTACTAAAGATAAATTGGGAACTTTAACAACAATCTGGGAAATCGATCAATAAAAGATGTCTCATCAACAGCCTACAGTATAAGCTAAATCGAATTCCACACTCAATCAGCCATTTGTACGCTACTTCAAAATGCAGTTTAGGGTCAAGCCTAATTTGTCGGACAACAACCGAACAACACCAGAGTTGGGGTTTATCAGACTGTTCAATCTGCCCTCCACCCAATTTCGATTACTGCATTCACACTTGACTAAACGAACCCCACCAACAAAGGAAGTGACCGAAAGTTTGATTAAACCAGTTTAAAGGGTGCTCGTGTGAAAACGCTCTAAAAATGCCTAATTAAATGGTTTTGTATCCTCTAGTCTGTATAATTAAATAATAGATTAGTTAAATTGTAGCAAATGCAGATAAAAAAATTGTTTTTACTGCAGCAAGTCTACAAGATTGAGTTTCAATTACAATAATATGAGTCAGTATAGGTCACCTCATACATTTGATTTATATGTTTTCTGGGTTCTTGTCATGCCCAATTAAGACATACCTAATGCAGTTTTGGGGTTTGGAATTGCGGACAAAAGCGCTGAGTTTTCATAAGTAGTATGACAAAAGACTGATGGATTTATGGGTATGTAGATGTGTAGGTAATCGGAACAGAAGGTCATCATAAGAATGTGATTATTTCAGTCACACTGTGAAACCACCAACCACCAACCGCTTTGCTGTTTGTCTCTCGGTTTCACAACCCCACACACTCAGCAGGTTTCAATGCATGGTGGCCTATTTATTATTGGAGGCGCACTTCAACTGACAAACAAATACCTCAAAATGAAGTCATCTGGCCAAGACATGTTTACACAAACACGGCTGAAGGATTTTATAGCTAATGCTTCCCTGCGGGCCCTTTTTAGCGCCTCTTCCTATTGGTTCCTCGTATTCCCCTCAGAATTTAAAACCTCATCAAAAACACAGTGCGGATGCGACACTAAAACTTTAGCCTCTGACCTGCTCGTAAGGAGATCCCAATAACCAAGCCTGACTGTATCGGGAGTCAAGACTCCTACGCCACAGACTCTGCAGACTAAACAAGTCCAGTTGACGGTGGAAAGAATTGTTCTGACGGAGGGAGAAATGCATCCAGCGCTTACGCCAGAAAACATAAATACGGAGCAAGTCATCGGGGCCCCTTTAAAACATCTGCGGCGTAATTAATTGCGCTAACGCCTGGGTGGCACTGTCGTCAACCGCGACTGATCAGCTGCATACATATTTCAAGTGTGATTCCCAGTCTGCTGTTCTATTTAATCTGTCTCTCTTAATTTACCAGGCAATATTTCATCTCAGGCATTTTCTTATGCGTTAGGCATTTTGACTGTTTTAAGTTAAAACCTGACCCGTTCACTGACAACTCGCAGCAATGACTAAAACCCACCGGGATAAAAAAAAAACTTTTCATACATCTTTCAAAAAATACTCAGAATGACTATGATTTAAAACTTTAGAAATGTGTGGACATAGATTATCGTCTAAAGTGTTAAGGAGCGCTGTCAATACTTCATTCGATACACATGTACGAACAGTATAAACATCACCTGACTATTAAATTGCACCACTCAAAGCCATGTTAATGCAATGATATGTGCTCAAATAGTCTTCCAGTCAGAAATGATCAGTTAATAAACACTTGAACTCATAATATGGTCATGATATGAATAATTTGGGACTTTACTGTACACTTTTCCCCATACATTCATTTATTTGTGGTAGCCCACCACAGACAATTTTGAACTGCAGCTAAATTGTTCAGAATTTTTGTATTGTACTGTATTTCAGATACTAAAGTAATATACTGTGTACACCTGACAATGTACAATTAAAGTTGATCTGATGACCGTGTGTTCTCTGACCGGAACCCCAAAGTGAGGGAGGGTGGGCTTAGCGCCACAGTGTATATTGTATACATATATGTGCATGTGTTTGTGCATGTGCTGAAATAAAATAAGTGTCAATGTAGCCGGGCCGGACAACAGGTGCCTTGGTGTTTTTCCTTACTCTCAGCAAAATAAAACCTGCTGTCAAATGCTCTGAAAATAACCAGCGCGCTGTAATTTGCCAGCGAGAATCCAGCCAGCTCCGCATTGTTGCCGTTAGCAATACCTGACACTAACATAGTGAAATGCAACGCTCGCTCTCCTGTTACAGGCACTCGCATTTGCTTTGGCCCAGGCAGGTGGGCTGTGTGACGAGAGGCTGGCCCATGGGAGTGAAAGGAAAACTGGAAGTGGCGAGGATTTAGGAGACGTGTGATTAAGTGCAGCTTTACGGGTTGCGTCAGCGTCAGTCGCCGGATCGTGTCTCCATCAGTCATTTTATAGGGTACGCTTCTACTATGGCAGCTTCGCCTCTAATTCTGCCTATTCAAAGATATTTAACCACACTTAGGATCCAAGTGCTTAAGTCAGCAAAAATACAAACATATGATAGCTGAAACCATCATCCTGCGGAATGTCAGCAAATCCTGTGAGCGTCTAAGTGTTTTACTTGTTCTTTGGCTTTTTGTAATATCACCACAGAAGAGTGTAAACAGTGGAATGATAAATTACTAGAAATTGAACCTCCTGCGTGACAGGAGGAAGAGTCTGGCTGCTCAGTACAATAGGAGCAATATAATAATCAATCACATACACAAACACATGCTACCAAGCCAATACTGATGTAAAAATCATTGTGAATTACAGCAACACCTAAAAAGATGCTACGAGGTGACAGCCTCACTCATTTAGACGTTTTTTCAAAGTGTAAGTAGTTTTTTCTTCTTCTTTCAGTGTTATTTACATATTTAATGTTAGTTAGACATCTTCGAACGCCACTTTAAAGAGGTAAAATAATCCTTGTGATCTACATAACATGTAATGGTGGTTTGTTGGTCAACATTTTGCATGGATTATGTTTTACAGACCGTTTGTCAAGCTGCTTTCTGACCGCCTCTTCAGGATGCTCCGATTTGTGGGCGGTCTTGTTTACTGCCGACTTTGTTGTAGTTTTTAGCGCTTCCATAGCGAGTCTACTGACAGATATAAGTTCGAACTATATGGTATTTTGTAGGGCTGTGAATCTTTGGGTGTCCCACGATTCGATTCAATATTGATTCTTGGGGTCACGATACGATTCAAAATCGATTTTTTTCGATTCAACGTGATTCTCGATTCAAAAACGATATTTTCCCAATTCAAAACGATTCTCTGTTCATTCAATACGTAGGATTTCAGCAGGATCTACCCCAGTCTGCTGACATGCAAGCAGAGTAGTAGATTTTCGTAAAAAGCTTTTATAATTGTAAAGGACAATGTTTTATCAACTGATTGCAATAATGTAAATTTGTTTTAACTATTAAATGAACCAAACATATAACTTCTTATATCTTTGTGAAATATATTGGACACATTTTTATGTTTTATAAATGTCTAATGATAATGTCAATGAGGGGTTTTTAATCACTGCTATGTTGAAATTGTTACTAATATTGATACTGTTGTTGATAATATTCATTTTTGTTTCACTACTTTTGGTTTGTTCTGTGTCATGTTTGTGTCTCCTCTCAATTGCTGTTTATTGCTGTTCTGAGTGTTGCTGGGTCGAGTTTGGTTTTGGAATTGGATTGCATTGTTATGGTATTGCTGTGTATTGTTTTTTTGGATTGATTAATTAAAAAAAAAAAAATTAAAATTAAAAAAAAAAAAAAAATCTATTTTTTAAAAATGAGAATCGATTCTGAATCGCACAACGTGAGAATCACGATTCGAATTAGAATCGATTTTTTCCCACACCCCTACTATTTTGTATTAGAAATGGCAACAGCGGTGGATGCATGTATGAGCCAGTCTGCCCCACAACAAGATAGCGAAAAAGAAGGAGCTTTTTGACTAGAGTGCGGATTACAATGGCGTACGCGTGCAAGGCACTCACAATTACACAAAAACAGGTACCAATAGGTAAGAAAAGTAGATTTATCAAAAGAGGGCCCCTTTAAGCAATATACAGTTCATAATATTTTATGAGCTTATGAAATTATCTCCTAAGGCATACCTGGGCAAATTAAGGCATGCGGCCCGTTTAAGCTTTTCAATGTGACCCGCCAGACATTCCCAAATAATTTTTTTAGATCATTAAGATGGAAAGTGTAGCTGCCAATATGATGTGCAGAGAAGTTTTCAAATTACCGTAAGTCTTGAACTATACAAAGTATTTCAATGGTTGGAATCTGCGCTTTTGCATTATATACTAGTTACTATGGTAATGTAATTAGTTACTATGGTAATCTAATTTGTTACCATGGTAATCTAATTAGTTATTATGGTAATGTAATTAGTTACTATGGTAATCTAAGTCACAGCAGCTCAGACGAGGCACCAAGCAGTGTGGGTGGGGAGTGTTTCCACAGAGTGTTTCCAGAGTGGCCAGCCTGAAATGCGCGTGTCAGGGACAGATGCGGAAGGAGATTTTCACAACAAAGTTTTAAAGCTTAGGTGATACATCAGATTGTAGGTTGGGTTTTTTCGCGTTCATATTTTGCTGTGTTTGTTGCATTTTAAAATATGTCAATCAAGACGGGGTGTGACGTTCATATGTTGTCAATATTCAGTGTTTTATCATTCATAGTTAATATTGTAAATCCCCCATTCTTTATTTTCATGTACATTCTGGGTGTCTCATTCAGGAAAAAAAATTTAAATTCCACTCCGTTTTTTAAGGCGGTCTGTCATAACGTTTTTTAGCATTCAATCAGACATTATTGTGAGGTTTTGTATAAATGTTCCTAAAAATCAGATATACCAGCCCCCAGACACATTTTTTTCTCTAAATCCCCCCCCCTGAGTCAAAAATAATTGCCTAGGCCTGTTCTAAGGGAAAAACTTGCGTTCGACTTTGGAGGTTCCACTTTATGAAATTTTACCTCTTCGGGTCTACCAACTTGTAGAGTTTTCCGCTGTGCGACTGCGCCATGCTTTTACTGCTCGCCAGTACGTAGACTTCTCCTGAAATAAAAGGAAACGGTCAAATTATAGATGGTCCATCTGTGAAATACTTTTTATGGGTGGATTTAACACTCACGAGTGGGGAAACCATGCGGGTAATTTAATGAGGAACAAACCCGCAGCTAAATTCCATAAGGGGACAAAGTGTAAACATGTGTCTGTGGGACACATGCCCGCCCAAAACGTAAGCCACCGTGGCCCCCCAGCGGGATTCCCGCACAGCTTGCAAATCACAATCAAATGTGGCAAACCGAAAGTAGTCCTTAAAAAGCAGTGACTCTTGACAGCTGGTGAGAGTTGCGATAACTCGTTTATGACGGCTGTCGTTGAGTGAGTGTTCAACTTAATCAGAAACACTGGAGCTGACAGTTCATAATCCCGCAAATGACTGGGGAGGTCCAGCAGGTATCATGTTCTCTGTATCACATAAGGGCACTCACCTCACTTCACCCGACTCGATTTTAGTGCTCCTAAGTAAAAGGCAACACACGACATGCAAAACACTGCGTTGTAGGTGGCCCGATGTTCAAAAGAAAGAACTGTGGATTTAGCCGTGCTGTTTTAGGGAAAAGACATTCAATCCAGTAAGAAGTACACATTTAATATCCTGCTGGGAACATGCCACAGACCTAATGTCAAAACAATATAAGAAGTCTCTTGGAGAGTGTCATTCTTCTCTTACGTCTCTCGAGTAACAGGCAACAACAATATTCAAGAATGGGATCTCATAGATGTTCATTGATATACTAACCCAATTCGTCTTCTCCAAATCCCAGGATGTGTCCGACGAGCGTGGAGCCACAAGACCCGGCTGTGCCCAGGCAGAGTGGCTTCTCCAGCCACTGGTCACTCAGTGCCGATGGCGTTATTGAGGACTTCTGGAGAATCCGAAGGTTTCTGGGACAAACAAAAAGTAGTTTCCACTCTTACTCACAGCGTAACCTCAATGAAATCGCTAGGTGTGTAAATCACTTGAGTGAGTGAAGGAATGAAATCCAATAAAATTGCACAACCTTAAATAGACGTCATGTGTTTCACTGCAATGGTGGCCTGTTATTACCTTTAATGTCATATCTTTACAACGACAGACAGTGCAGACACGGTATGGTACAATACGGTACATGGGACCTGTTAATTTACTTTTCAACCCCACTATCTTACATTGTGTCAATTCAGACTCTGTTGCTAGTTTTATACCTTTGTTTAGCCGCCAAATTGGTTTGGATAATTAACCGACCGCACATTGTGTTTCAAACCTAATCCTGAGAATGACTTTTTTCCCCGACGTTTTATGTCATTTGCTTACTCGAGCGTCACTGTTTGACATCAGCAAACGAGGATGAATTACAAACGAAAGAAAAGTGTGAACAGCGCTGGGCAGGATGTCTAATCTCCATTACACTGAACTGGCTGTGCCGCTGTGGTGAAAGTAACACAAAACCTGTTTTCCCCCCATGCGGTTGGAACTTTGTATTTACCCTGGCACAACTTGATGCAAGGGACAGTCTGAATAGGGTGAGAACGAGAGAGAAAGAGAGAGAGAGAGAGAAAAGGACATTCTATGCTCATCTCAGTAAATGCCAGACTATAAAAATCAAATAGCCACCAGAAACTACAAATAATCTTAAAAACAGAAGTGTAAGTTTTGTACTGTTGCTGAAATATGGTGTAGTACAGTTCCCCTTACCCAAGCTTATCTCCAAACACGTAACTGCCATACAATCTCCTCGACTGGCAGCCCCTGTAGATAAAGCCCCCAACTGGTGGTGCTCCTCCAATGGACTGCAGGTCATAGACGGAGGGCTCAATCTCTGCACGGGGGAAAAGGGGATTACATTTTTTTGGTTCAAAGTCACTTCGCTGTTACAGGAATCGTTCCATGTTTTCATTAAATGCTACGACAGAAAGAGTGACCCATTCCCTGTGGTTAACATTGAGTAACTATTGTATGGCGCTATGTGCCTAGGTTTCATTTTCAAATGAAAATAGTACAGTAAGAATGTTATCTGAGAGGAGACTGAGGGCAATAAGAAAGAGGAGACTGGCAACAGGGTAAGCCATGTACAGTATCCTCGAATGTTATGATGCAGTGAAAATAGTGCTGGGGATTGCAGAATAACTCGCAACATATTCATTATTGCAGTATTCTGCCAATGATAATGCCACATTTATTTAAAAAAAAATATATATTTCTACTTGTGCGTCCACATTATCGATATCAAATGCTGGTATATAAATATACATATACTTTAACCCAGCCCTAATGGGACATTTACATCTAAAAAGGTTTGTTGGCTGACAATGTAATACATACAGTATTTAAGGCATCAAGAAAAGGGCTTAAGAACTTAAGTAGTATCATGATAATGATAGGTTTGTGAAAAGGACAGTGGAAGAAATGTTAAGATTCTGCCTTTGGACACTCTCTACAACATCTCAGAGACATACTACATGGACCTTGGCGGTCCACAAGTTTGACACTGATGTAATACGACTTTATTTTTGGATTGCAGTTGTCTTTGGCAAAGAGAAATATGAATGGAGGCTGGCGTGCTGATTTCCCTGCGGTAAATTACTTTCGTTTAGATAATTGGCTAATGTCAGAGACCATCCTTCAGAGGGGGGCAAAGTATATACTCCAGTTGCCAGTCATAGTTATTAAGACAAACACCCGTCATTTATTTGTGAAGAAAAGTGGGGTAAAAAAACTGTTGGAGATGTCGCCGCCCATTCTTATTTTCTCACTGCGAGCGGTGCACCCTCTGAGAGTTTTCAACAATGCAAAGCTGTCATCTCAGCAGTTATTACCTTTGATAGCTCTAAATCTTAAGTGCAGACACAATTTTGCAGTCCCATTGGCATATCAGGATTCCACAAGGCAGGGAATCTCTCTGTAGCCTACCTTTTACCCTTCACAACCTCGGCAGATGTCCCAGATTGTTTAACTTTTTGCCAGAACGCCGTTTATACATAAAGATAGAGATCCGTAAGTTTGTATGTTGTTCTGGGGATTTTAAGCACTCCATGTCAAACAATATTTATATCAAGAATATAGGCTATGGAACCCAGTAAGTCCCAAAGACTCCAGGCACAAGCAGTACATACTGTATGTACAGTATGGGCACCATTCAGGAGACTTGAACTAACCATAATCTTTCCCTTTCCAAATCTCCAAAATTCTGCCTGTTGTGGAGTTTTTGTCACTTGCATCAGTACAGAGCATGAGGAGACTCCCGTTCTCCGTCTGGAGACGATCCACCGCGCACCTACGGAACACAGAATCCCAAGAATGACCACAAAATAACTACAAAAGATAGTTATATTAGTGTGACGTCCATGGTTGTGTGTTTTTGACCAACCTGCCTGGGTCATGTAAGCCATGAGCAAAGATCTCAGGAGGCTGGTTGGTGCTGTTGAAGTAGGGGTTATCCCGTGGTATAGAATAGGGGGATGTACAAGTGTCTGTGTCCACGTCAACCCTTAGCATGGAGCCTGTGAAATCACTAAAGACAACAACGAAACATGAGAGCGAGAAGTTTTCCATCTTGGCAAAAGCACATTTAACCATATTAACTTCAACCTCACCTGAGTCCGTCCATCTCTTCCATATCATCCAGTGTTATCATACCATCTCCTAAGACGATGTACAGGAGACCCTCGGGGCTGAACAGAAGCTGGCCGCCGAGATGTTTGCGGTGCAGTTCGGCCACTTCCATCAACATTCGAATGGTCCTGATATCCACCTGGTTTGGGTTTTTCCTAAGGCAAACAAACACAAATGAATGCCAAACCATCTACAGATGAGGCATGGACGATATCATGCATTGTATTTTGTAGTAAAATGTTTTTAATTCCTTCTTTTTGGGTGTTTAAAAGATCCTCAATTTTAAAGAAAAAAGAATGAGAGGCCAAATGTCTTCTAAGACAAAAAACAGTCCAGTTGTAATTAGAGGTGGGGGAAATAATAAATTTTTTGATGCATTGCCATTCGGACATGGATGATTATAGAATCGATTAGCAAATGTCAATAATCAATAATTGATGTATTTGTTGTAAATAAAGTAATGCAGACAGTTCTAAAATGTGGCGGGCTGCAGCGAGCCACCTTGCCGAGAGATCTGACAAGCTCCTTTATAGTAGGGCAAGTGATAAACGCTTATTTAGTGAAACAAAAAGAAATGTAAAACTGCATCGATATATATATATAAATAAAGATGTATCAATAATCGATTTTTAATCCAATTGTAGCTCCTGAATCGTAATCGTAATCGAATGATTCCCACTTTTAGTTGCAATCAATTAAATGCATTGAGAATACAATGACCTGGATGAGGACATGAGAACATGCATAGACAAGAAACAATACAAATAATACAGTAATGACACTCTAAAATGGCCACCAAATCCTCTAATTAAATTCAGGCTAATGCAAGACAGTGTGCCAAAACTGTAGAGAAGATTTTACCATTAAGTCAAATGTAGTTGCATTTTTTAATTGCAAATATTCTACACTGCAACAAGCAAACACATATGGTTGACACATATGTTGTAACAATACTACACACAAGTCTGTGGAGATGTGTGACACACTTTCCTAATCCACAGAGTACTTTTTGAGACTTTTAACCTTTTATTGCTCCTTAACACCTCATTTTGGAGACTGTGGCAAACTACAGTGTTGGGATTTTTATAGGCAATTATATAATAGTCTCAAATCAGTCCAGGATTTTGTGGAACGCTTTTCAAATTCGGTGTACGACTATGTGTGGTGGCTGATACTAAAACTTGCAAAAAGTTTCCATACACATTTTATTAGAAGCTGGCACAATTGCAAAACAAAAACTATATATATATATATATATATATATATATATATATATATATATATATATATATATATATATATATATATATATATATATATATATATATATTATATATATATATACTTATACATATATATATATTTATACACACACATGTGTGTGTATACATACATACATACAGTACATACATACATATATATAATATATATATATATACATATATATATTAGACTTAGACTTCCTTTTTATTGTCATTCAAATTTGAACTTTACAGCACAGATAAGAACGACATTTTGTTACATAAGCTCATGGTAGTGCATATATAGTGTATATATACTTACATATATATATGTGTATATATATATATATATATATATAATATGTATATATAATATATACATATATATATACATACACATACATATATAATATATATACATATGTATATATATATATACACATACACATATTAATATGTATATACATAATATATATATACATACATATATATATACACATATACATATATACACACATATATACATACACATATATATACACACACATATACATATATATGTATATACATATATATATATATATATATATATATATACATATATATATATATACATATATATATATATATACATATATATATACATACATATATATATATATATATATATATATATATATATACATATATATATATATATACATATATATATATATATACATATATATATATATATATACATATATATATATATATATATATATATATATATATATATATATATACATATATATATATATATATACATATATATATATATATATATATATATATACATATATATATATATATATATATATATATATATACATATATATATATATATATACATATATATATATATATATATATATATACATATATATATACATATATATATATATATATATATATATATATATATATATATATATATATATATATATATATATATATATATATATATATATATATATATATAATTTAACACGCTGCTGTATCAAAATTAAATGCAGTATGTTAGCCACTAGAGGGTGTGAAGGGTTAAAAAAGTACAACTGTCAACCTTTGGTATTTAGGTGTATTTTGACAAGAGGTACTCCAGCTACTACACACTGAATATAAAAAAAATGTATTAAGTGGAAAAAGTTAAGTTACAAAACAAAGTCTTAATTGTATAAGAAAAAAATTGCGCAGAAGGTTCATCCTTTTTTTTCCGCGTAAAATTATGATTTGTTTGAGCTTTTTTTCCCTTTTAATATCATGACCATGTTCTTGCATAACTAAACTATGTTTCTTGTATTGGACTTTCATTCTTCTAACAGTACAGCTTTTACATTTTTGCCATATAAATTTGTAAAAGTTTGAATTCTTTTTTAGAAAAGCTAGAATTTCACCTTTTTTTTATTATGCCTATATTTTTGTCAAACACATTTTCCCTCCTCACACCAATACAAGTTGTTTCTCTTTATGTTACAATTTGCTTTCCATTCTTTTTCCCCCCCTCGCAATAGTAGGATATTATTTTAGCAACATATACTCCTTTACAGTGTTTTGCTGGCTAATGCACAAAATAATGTGGTCTACTATATTTTGGATGAAGATCAACTCGGAGCATTAACGGTGTATGAAATTTAGCAAATAAATTTTACTTTAAAAAAAAGTGCATGTTGCACTCTACATTGCACTTGACAAATGTTAAAACATAAAACGTGTGTATTTTGAATAAAAATGCAAACAATTGCTTCGTAGTGACTGCGACCGAGGCTGTGGTGTCTATTCAGTCTTTGAGTGACTGGTATAAAAGTGCTCACACGTCTCTCATTACCTCGACACGGTGTACTCAACCACACGGAGAATGTGGTCGTGCGGCCCAATGGCCCAGCGCTCTTGGTTGGTGGTGTATGAGACGTAGAGCTTGCCATTCTTCTTATAATTGGGATGGAATGCCAGGCTTAGCAGGCCCCTTTCATCTCCTCCCTGCAGTCAGATGGAAGCACAAAAGATCCAGGAGTTAATTATGTCCCGCCTCGGCCTCTGCTTGGTCGTGTGGGTTCGGAATCACTCCCCCCCACAAACTCTTCTCTCCCGTCGGCCATCTTCATCATGGCCGAGGCTGTGCACATGCAACCGCCCCCCACGCACACCCATCACCCTCCAGCCCCCTTTTGGTTTCTTCAACGCCTCTAATCCCTCTTTTTATTTATCCATCACATTCCCTTTGACACCCCGAGCATTCTCTCATTCTTCCTTTTCAAACCTCGCCTGTTTCACTTCACACCTTCACCAACCTCCTTGAATATACCATTACCAACCATTATAAAGCATTTGACTCGGAGCGAAGTTGCAGCCGCCGCCACCCCCTCCCACCTCCTACGCCTCCTCCCACTGCAGCTTGGTTATGTGCGCTTGTCCTCAGGGTCGGGGTCCCCTGTGACGCCTGGGCCCTCAAGGTGGCCTTCATTGTGCGGTGATTTGTGTGTGTAATCTTTGGGGGATATCCGTGAATGCCGTGCTGAGTGGGTCAAAGAATTTATTAGCTCACTCACAGTTCATAGATAGCACAAAAAGTGCTTCAACTCTGCTGCTTTTTGCCCCCCCCCGCCCCCTCCACTGCTCCTAGAGCTTTCCTGGTTTACACAAAATGCATGCAAAATTCACAGCTTAAAGGGGCGGGGACGGGGGTAAGAGTAAAAAAAAAAAAAAAAAAAAAGTTAAATAAGGAAAAGGGCTGCCAACTCCCACTGTCTTGGCAACATGTTTAGAAAACATCTAAATTGCTTGTGTAATATGTAAACCTTTGTCTCACCCTCCGGAGGCGGCTCCGTGGCTTGTCACTACCCTGGTGGTCCTCCCGTCATAGTTAGCTGTAATAATCAGCAATAGCATTTGGTTCCCTAGGCGAGGCGAGACAGCTTGGGCCTTCTTTATGTTGCGCTCTGCTCACTATTTCTTCTTGACAAAAGAATGAACAGAATGCCGGGCTTTAGGTGTGAAGAATGTTTAGAAAAAAAAAAAGTTCTTGATGGCTTTCTGTGCTTCCTTTATCATACTTTCTTTCAGAGAAGACGTACAAAAAGAGGTTAGGTGACCGTCATACACGCATGCAACTGAAACTCTTTAAGTTAAACCTCATAAAAGTCAAACGACTAATAATTTTTCGGAAATATACAACTTAAAGTTTAGACGTTGAACCGCCGATTTTAACTTGCCTTGGGCCTTTTTTGTACCAACGACAGCAAAGAGGGCAGGTGGGATGATAGCCATAGCAATAGAAATGGGAATGTAGCTAATGAGATTGGTACACCTGTTCTAGTTGTTTAATTTAATACGGCTTAAGTGACAGTTGGTGGAATGTTCAACAATACAAACTCAGCTATGTTTAGTCTTTACGCGAAGGGACACGCTCCATATGGGTCCATCATTTATTGATACAGTTGCCAATAGGAGTGAACTTATTTTTACACTTTTACGACCGTTAAAAATTGCTTGCCAAGTGCTTGCTTCGACCACTCTTTTTGAATGGTTGCTCACTTGAAAAAAATGCATGCTTGTGAAGTTTAAACATGTTCCAAATCAATTGAAATGTAATTGAAATAACGTAAAAAAACGTGCCTCTCTATTTCTCAAAATGTGAAATCTTGACCAAAAAATGAGTAGTTTAATTGTATTTTAGTTTTATTGTATTAAACAATGGATTTCCGCTAACTTCTTGCAACTCAACGCCAAGAAAACGGAAATGCTGATTATCGGTCCTGCTAAACACCGACATTTATTTAATAATACCACCTTAACATTTGACAACCAAACAATTACACAAGGCGAATCAGTAAAGAATCTGGGTATTATCTTCTACCCAACTCTCTCGTTTGAATCACACATTAAGAGTGTCACTAAAACGGCCTTCTTTCATCTCCGTAATATCGCTAAAATTCGTTCTATTTTATCCACTAGCGACGCTGAGATCATTATTCATGCGTTCGTTACGTCTCGTCTCGACTACTGTAACGTATTATTTTCGGGTCTCCCTATGTCTAGCATTAAAAGATTACAATTGGTACAAAATGCGGCTGCTAGACTTTTGACAAGAACAAGAAAGTTTGATCATATTACGCCTATACTGGCTCACCTGCACTGGCTTCCTGTGCACTTAAGATGTGACTTTAAGGTTTTACTACTTACGTATAAAATACTACACAGTCTAGCTCCGTCCTATCTTGTCGATTGTATTGTACCATATGTCCCGGCAAGAAATCTGCGTTCAAAGAACTCCGGCTTATTAGTGATTCCCAGAGCCCAAAAAAAGTCTGCGGGCTATAGAGCGTTTTCTATTCGGGCTCCAGTACTATGGAATGCCCTCCCGGTAACAATTAGAGATGCTACCTCAGTAGAAGCATTTAAGTCCCATCTTAAAACTCATTTGTATACTCTAGCCTTTAAATAGACCCCCCTTTTAGACCAGTTGATCTGCCGTTTCTTTTCTTTTCTCCTCTGGTCCGGTGGCCATGGATGAAGTGCTGGCTGTCCAAAGTCGGGACCGGGGGTGGACCGCTCGCCTGTGCATCGGCTGGGAACATCTCTGCGCTGCTGACCCGTCTCCGCTCGGGATGGTGTCCTGCTGGCCCCACTATGGACTGGACTCTTACTATTATGTTGGATCCACTATGGACTGGACTCTCACAATATTCTGTCAGACCCACTCGACATCCATTGCATTCGGTCTCCCCTAGAGGGGGGGGGAGGTTACCCACATATGCGGTCCTCTCCAAGGTTTCTCATAGTCATTCACATCGACGTCCCACTGGGGTGAGTTTTTCCTTGCCCTTATGTGGGCTTTGTACCGAGGATGTCGTTGTGGCTTGTGCAGCCCTTTGAGACACTTGTAATTTAGGGCTATATAAATAAACATTGATTGATTGATTGATGATACAGCAGTTATACAGTGGTACCTCGCTATATGAGTGACCCAGCTTACAAATTGTTCGGGACACAAGCAGTCTCTCGACTAATTGTTACGCTTTGGTTAAGAGCAAAAATTTGGGTCACGAGTCCACTAGTTGGCGTAGTGAAAGCCACATTGAACCCACTAAGATCTGACCAAAACATCCGGTCTTACTTGCTCGTAAACATTTTCTAAACAGTTCAAAGTTTTTTGATCATGAAAATAAATTATCTAAATCTTGATTATTTCTATGATTTCCAATGACAAAACTGTTTTGGAATCGACGAGTCAGTATACCGGAAAACAGACTCCGTTTGACCTCAAGGGTTCTTATTCTCAGCAAATAGTCATGCAACAAATGTCTCTGCCGCATCAACCGGGAATTCTCTTTCAAGCGTATTTTGAAATAATCCAGGAAAAAAATGCATGTATTGGACTGATGTGACAACCCTGAGATTACACATCATATGGTGGTTTACTGCAACTCTGAGTTCTGTTTGGAAGTTGTCAGGGGCAGACGGTGACACGGCCCACATGTGGAATCAAAAACGGATGACTCGCCGCTAAGGAATGCAACAGAAGTAACGATGAGCAACAGCAGAGACCCACACCATAAACCGCAGGGGTTCAATCAATCGCAATATGAAGGGAAGTGTTGTGAAAGTTGGTGATACAATCCCAAACAGGCAGAGAGTCTGACTAGATAGTGGCTCGCTGAAGTCAAATAAAAAGAGGAGGTATTTGGGAGAGGATGAACGATTCATAAGACAGAGGATTACTGCGCCAGGAGAATGTCAGAATGTTTTATTGTCCGAAAAGCCTCACGTTGAGATGCTGGCTCCATATGCTGAATGTGGAGGTGAAGCGACCCGTATCTCTAAAATAAACCAAAGGTAACCGCAATTCCAAAGAGGCCGTGATCCAAGTCCAAGGGGTGACACCCAAGATAAACGGTGTTGCAATGGACTGAACTATTTGCTCCCTTGCTAATAACTCCTTGGATTGCTTCATTACTATAGCCATCCCTTTATAGAGCACTAAATACAGCATCTGTCAACATGCTTCCAGTCAGGCGGGGGCGGGGGGTGGTACTCCGAATGAATCTTTCAAGGTATTATCTTTTCATTTGTCACAAACACCTGTTGCTGCTGCATTCCTTGCTTCCCTTCACTTGTGTTCTCTGGGGCGCCGACTTTGGCGTAGTCCGCACACTCACAAAACTCTGCAGAATGTTGAGTAAAATGAAGCGCCGGGATCGAGAGATGTTATATAATTAATGTCTCATTGTGCCTTTGACCTTTGTCTGGGCTTTAGATGAGCCGGCGCAGTCCATTAATGCAGTGCAGCAGTTTTGGGGCATGTTTACTTGACAACAGCCTAATTAAATAAGGAAAGAACCTGAAAATATGGAGTTTCAATACCAATTACAGTAGTTGGCAATCACTTTGTAAAGAAACACTACGCACACTCTTCGTAAGCCCTGACTGACATGACAGAAAGGAAATAATCAAAATTGTCAATGAACGTAAATCCAAGACCTCACCTGACTGTAACGGATTTGATATGAAAACAATAGAAAAGGTTTTTCAAAAGATTTCAGATCCTTTAGCGTATCTCAGCAACCTATCGTTACAAACAGGCAAATTCCCAAACAAAATGTATAAATCAAAATTTGTATTGATTTATAAGACTGAAAACAAACACCAGTTTACTAAATATATTAGACCTGTTTCCTTACTTCCACAAGTTTCTAAACTTATTGAAGAACTATTTAGCAACAGATTGGACAAATTCATAAATAAAAGTGGAACACTCGCAGACAGCCAACATAGAAACAGAGCCAACATCTCAACATTGATTGGCATTAATCGAAAGAACAGAAGAGATTACCAATGCAATAGATGGTAAACAGTGTGCAGCTGCAGTGTTTATGGATCTAAAACAAGCATTTGACACAATTAATCATAAGATCCTAATTAACAAATTAGAACGGTATGACCTCTGTGTTGGTCTGGAACTAGATAAGAAGCTACTTAACCAACAGGAAGCAGTACGTGAAGCTAGGCGAACACATGTCTACATTGTCTTGCAACGTACCCCAGAGATCAAAACAAGGACCATAGTTCTTCGATCTCTTTGCAAACGAGATTTGTAAAGTTACGAAGGACTTAAAGTTAGTATTATTTGCAGACGACACAACTGTGTTTTGTTCAGGAGAAAACACACAGAAGCTCATACAATTAATAACAATAAATTAACAGATTAAAGTGATGGTTTCACAAAAACTGACTATCCTTGAATCTCAGTAAAACAAAAAAAATGCTGTTCGGTAACAGTAGAAGAGAGAGTCAAATGCAAATACAAACAAGACGGAGTGGATATTGAGAGGGCAAAAGAAACCAATGCTTTGTGTGTAATAAGAGACAATAACATGAACTGGAAATCTAAAAAAAAAATCATACAACATAAGGTGGCTGGCAAGAAATACATGAATAAATGCAAAATCAGTACTGGACCAAAAATCACTCCATATCTTCTCGCGCTCGCTAGTGTTACCATATCTGAATGATTGTGTAGCAGTATCAATCAATCAAAGTTTATTTACATAGTCCTTATTCACAGGTGTCTCAAAGGGCTGCATAAACAACAATGACATCACTGGTCTGAACCCACATCCGGGCAAGGAAAAAACTCAAAACCCAAATGGGAAAACACAGAAAAACTTTGGGAAATAACTACAAAAGTACACTTCATTCACGAACCGTGATACAAAAAAGATTAGTTAGAATAACACATTCAACTGGATACAGGGAACCCTTTATTTATTGAATAAAAAAATGTGAAATTCAATGACTGGTGCATTTGCAAACAGCTAAAATTATGTACAAAACAAACTATAACCTGCTACCCAAGAATGTACAACAATGCTTCCCAACAAAAGAGAATAAATATAACCTTAGAGAAAAATCCAACTTAAAACATTTGTATGCACGTACAACACTTAAGACTTTTAGCAGATCAGTATGTGGAATTAAATCATGGAATGGATTAAGCAAAGAAGTCAAAGTACTAATATGATTCAGTTTAAGAAACTGTTCAAATTTAAAGCACAAAGAAGAACTATCCTGATAAACATTTTAAAATGTATTGAAAAATTAGATCCTCTTATTCATCTCATTATGTGAATTACAACATATTGAACTATTTATTAAGAAGTTTATTGTTTATTATTTATGGATTTAATTGTGTACAAATTGAGAACAGGAAGTGAACAAATGTGTTCAAACATGTTGTGATGAGAAACTGGAAGTATGTGATGTATTATATTCAAAATAAACTTAAACCATAAACTATAAGCCCAATTGTTGCAGCAGTGTGTGTTCTTGCCTAACACCCCTCCTCTGTTGACAGTTTAGATCATTTACATCACGAATGCGAGTGTCCAACATTTGAGTGAGGGCTGCATAGAGACAAAAAAGAAGGATGCAGGGTATACTTAATATAATACTCTTCAGATTTTGTTAGCTTTTAATTACATACTAAAACCAAATCAATGTATCGCTTGTGTTGTAGGTGACAAAGCATAGTTTTTATGTTTAGAACAAGCTTCCAAGGTGGACTCCCAGACATGCCTGGTGTCCCAGATAGGGAAATGCCTGCGTTTTTAGGCCTTAAAATAGTGTTGTCATGTAGATTAAAGTTCAAAAACAGTGTCAAATTCCGTTCCGTGCCTATATCTGATTTTCATTAATACTACAGTTATTTTAAAATGTATTTTAAACATGCCTGAATCCAATATTCACGTGTTTAAAATAGGTGTGTCCACATTGACAAAGCTTAACCTATTGTTACTATAACAATCTACAAGGTTAATATAGGTTGCTTCTCTTTCTCCCCCTCCATTTTCTGCATTCTTTTGTATCTCTAGTTATCATTACGTATATGTATTGTTGCATTTGAACAACTTTATTGTTGATAATAGAGGTAAATTATTGGTATTGTTCATTATCAATAGCGCTATTTCTATTGGTATTTGTATTGCTCCATTTGTAGTGTAATAATGCTCATTGTCATTTCTGTATTATTATTTATTTCGCTAATTGCTTCTTTGCTATCACTTTTACCATCATATTTGTACATATCCTATTTGCTGATGTTGCTCTATTGTTGTTGTTATTGTTGTGTTTGCTGTTGTTGTTTTTGTCTTTCTGTCTAATCCCCCTCTTGTCCCCACAATTCCCCCCTCTGTCATCCTTTTTTTCTCTTTCTATCCCTTCCTGCTCCGGCCCGGCTGCATCAAATGATAATATAAATACATTTAATAAAGTCAAATACAAATAAGGCAACAAGAGAAGTATCCTACACTTCTCTTTTGTAAAGTAAATCTGAACAGATATGGGCATCTACATTAAAGTTTTAAAGTACCAATGATTGTCACACACACACTAGGTGTGGTGAAATTTGTCCTCTGCATTTGACCCATCCCCTTGTTCACCCCCTGGGAGGTGAGGGGAGCAGTGAGCAGCAGCAGTGAATAGCAGCAGTGCCGCGCCCAGGAATCATTTTTGGTGATTTAACCCCCAATTCCAACCCTTGATGCTGAGTGTAAAGGAGGGAGGTAATGGGTCCATTTTTATAGTCTTTGGTATGACTCGGCCGGGGTTTGAACTCACAACCTACCGGTCTCAGGGCGGACACTCTAACCACGAGGCCACTGAGTAGGTATATGATTTGCCTGAGAAGCTGGACAGGACAAAAAAATAAAATAAAATAGGTGTGTCCTGATCCGATATTGATATCGGATACCAGTCAGATATCAGCAAAAACACAAGTATCAGATTATATTGGCCTGCATCTAAAACGTCCAATATAATAACTCCGATACAAACAGTCTGTTGTGCTACCGCTAACGTCTCTTCTTGCTAGCTTGGCAGAAAGATAACAGGTTGTCTTCATTGAAGAGCCTTTTAGGAGTCAATACTTCAAAACACTGTAAAACTGAACATACAAAAATAATATATGTTACTATAATTGGCATGAGATATGCACTAGTTCTATGCTAATTTACATACATGCTACTAATTGGGATTATCGATTTTACACGCAGTATTAACACGTCCAAATTTGGCAATCAAAACTTCAACCCGGATGCACGTTGCAATCAAACAGCTGCTGTGTGACAAGTATAATATTGCCTGGCAAACACATTGCGGTGCTCAACCAAATACGAGACTGGGACATTTAATTTAATGCCAATAGACAACTTCTTGACTATGGCAACCCACAACCTTAAACGTTAGCTTTAGGGCGGACAAACTGGAATTAATGCATCCTGGCAAATGAGAATCAGAAGTCGGACTGGGTGATAAGACGATATCAATATATATCATGATAGACACGTAATTATTATTAATAAAAAATGCATTTGATAAAACGGTCTATAAATCACCAAAATGACTCCCGAGCACGGCCAACGCTGCTGCTCACTGCTCCCCTCACATCCCGGGGGGCGGAACAAGGGGATGGGTCAAATGCAGAGGTTAATTTCCCCACACCTAGTGTGTGTGTGTGTGACTATCAGTGGCACTTTAACTTTAAATTAATATTTTTTTCTTCGTCGAAAGAAACAGGAAATGGTAAAGCAAGGTTGGTTGCATGAACAAAGGCACTCGCTAACCGAGCAATGCAAGAAGTGAGCACGGATCAGTGGGGGTGACACGCTAACAGCCAATCAGGTAACAGTATCAACTATTGGTTGCGCCGTCTTCTTGTCACATGGTTGATTCTTTGCATGAAGTGAGAAGAGAAACTAAAAATGAGTGCTGCAGAGAGCGACAAAATTGTCGACAAAACAGAAAAAGTCACCTTGACAGTTTGGCAGTTTTTTTGGATTTTTTTTAAGGTACCATAGTCAGACCAAGGTGCTCGTAATCAGTCATACCAGGGTTTCCCTTAGATTGCCAAGATACCTTATCAAAAACGACTGGCAACAAATCTAGCATCTTTTTCTGACTGCACTCGTGTTTATAGATTATAGATTTTACTTCTGTTCCTGACGAAAAGCGAGTTAAAGTTAAAGTTAAAGTACCAATGATTGTCACACACACACTAGGTGTGGCAAAATTATTCTCTGCATTTGACCCATCACCCTTGATCACCCCCTGGGAGGTGAGGGGAGCAGTGGGCAGCAGCAGTGGCCGTCACCCTTGATCACCCCCTGGGAGGTGAGGGGAGCAGTGGGCAGCAGCAGTGGCCGCACCCGGGAATCATTTTTGGTGATTTAACCCCCAATTCCAACCCTTGATGCTGAGTGCCAAGCAGGGAGGCAATGGGTCCCATTTTTATAGTCTTTGGTATGACTCGGCCGGGGTTTGAACTCACAACCTACCGATCTCAGGGCGGACACTCTAACCACTAGGCCACTGAGTAGTTGCACCGGGGGAGCTCCACAAACCACGTTAAACCCAGATTCCGATCTAACAAAGGTCTTAACTCATTCTCCTTCTATGCCACATCAATATGGAATGCACTCCCAACAGGTGTAAAAGAAAGTGCATCTCTATCCTCCTTCAAAACCGCACTAAGACAACACCTCCAGACAACTTCAACCCTTGACTAACACCCTCCCGCCTCCACATCCCACCTCCCCGGATTGTAAATAACCAAATGTAAATAATCAAATGTATTTCTAATGTAGATACTTGTTCTTATGCTATCTCAACTCACTATGTTCTCTGCTCGCTGTACATATCCTACCAAGTCAGACCTACACTGTTTCAATGTCCATTTCTCTGATGATGCAATTGTTGATGACTGAAGTGCTGATATCAACCAAACCCTCCTCATCCCACCCCCCGGATTGTAAATAATGTAAATAATTCAATGTATATACTCTGATGATTAACTGACTGTATTATGATGATAGTATATATTTGTACCATGAATTGATTTACGTGGACCCCGACTTAAACAAGTTGAAAAACTTATTGGGGTGTTACCATTTAGTGGTCAATTGTACGGAATATGTACTGTACTGTGCAATCTACTAATAAAAGTTTCAATCAATCAATCAATCAATCAATCAATCAATCAGCGAGGGCGACGGCATACTTGTTCACACTGCTGCTCCAGTTAGACTTTCTCTCACTGACCTCTTAACATTTGCACATTTTGTAGATTGATGTCTGCGGGTATATCTAAGATATAGTCAAATATGTCCACACCGCAGACACGTTGACTACGCTCCAGACAATCGGGTGCGTCTTGTTTACTTCATCACAACATCCGGTTTCTGCAGCGCTGTTTCCGGTGATCGAAGTCTTTCTTCGACGGCCAAATTTTCGGTGCATCACTAGTCAATAGTGCACAAATAACAGGTTATTTATGTATATCCATTCATACTGTAATGACCTGCTGGTGGTAAAGATTTGATTTGAAACACAACATCTGTGCCTGAAAGCGGAATGGTGGGGAAGGAGGAAGTGTTGTTGTGTGTCCGACTGTCCGGGGAAGCACGGAGACGAAAATGTTTGCACGGGAGGTAAAACCAGTTGGAATTGGTCCGATTGTAGTCATATGATTGGCAATAAAAAACTTTGTGACTTCTTCTGGAGCCGACAATACATTATCTTACTTTATTTTGTTTTCACGTAAAAAACAACTTATTTTCAAGGTGTGGCGGCTATGATTTTGTAGTGGCAGTGCGCCACGTTTAGTTATATTAAGGGGAAACCCTGAATACCACACCACCTTAGTCCATACTTGCCAACCTTGAGACCTCCGATTTCGGGAGGTGGGGGGTGGGGGGTGGGGCGGGGGCGTGGTTGGGGGCGGGGCTAAGAGGGGAGGAGTATATTTACAGCTAGAATTCACCAAGTCAAGTATTTCATATCTATATCTATATATATATATATATATATATATATATATATATATATATATATAAGAAATACTTGACTTTCAGTGAATTCTAGCTATATATATATATATATATATTTATTTTATATATATATATATATATATATATATATATATATATATAAAATAAATACTTGAATTTCAGTGTTCATTTATTTACACATATACACACACATAACACTCATCTACTCATTGTTGAGTTAAGGGTTGAATTGTCCATCCTTGTTCTATTCTCTGTCACTATTCGTCTAACCATGCTGACCACCCTTTCGCAGGTACCCAGAAAGGTTTCGAGTACCACCAAAAAAACTGAATCTCTGAAGACAGTATAAAAATCTGTGTTAAAGGTGTACAAATACTGTTTGTATAATAAGCATGTTATTTTTTACAAATGAGGGTTAAGAGTTCAGTACTAAAAAAAAAAGAAAAGAATGTGGCTTGAGTACAGTTTTTTAATTGAGCTGCTGCATTTTGTGGTTGGGTTGTTTATTTATTTTGAGTAACTTCTATACATTTCTAAAAGGGGAGGAATGTAATACTGATCTATGTTTGTCTGTTGCCATCTCCTGGTGAATGTTGGCTATAGTGTACTGGGGTTACTTTTTGGTTGGCCAACGATTTACGTGGTGTTGCGCACCTGACGTCACTCAGGTCCGCACGGAGCTGGAGGGGGCGTGGCTTTCAGCTCCGCCTGAATTTCGGGAGATTTTCGGGAGAAAATTAGTGCCGGGAGGTTTTCGGGAGAGGCGCTGAATTTCGGGAGTCTCCCGGAAAATCCGGGAGGGTTGGCAAGTATGCCTTAGTCGCGTTCACCCTAGAGCACAGACAACACTAAATATGCATAATAGTTCTTCTCAGGTTTCTTTATGTTTACATTTTCAGACCTTTGCACTATTTTGTTATATTTTATGTCATTTTAATTTTTGCACCTTAAATTAAAGAGGTTATTTTTAAGTGTTTAATGTGATTGTAGAATTGTGTTTGCATTGATTGTTTGAGTGTTTTCCATTGTGTTGACATTTTCTTTCTGCCTTGATAGCTTAGGGGATTCTAATCAGAGGAAGGTTACATTTTTAAAATAATATTTACATTTATTATATTTTTCTCCCGGTCTTTATTTTAGATACAGTACGTCTTGAAAATATTAATTATTATCGATATCGACCGATATAAAACACATATTGGGATACAGTTCTCAGCCATATCGCCCATCCCTACTCGTAAGAAAACAAGATAGAACAACTAAATAGTCCATTCCATTCCAGACACTTCTATCCAGCAGCACCAAGATCCAGCATGCATAGCCGACATGATTCACAACACGCAATCACTTTATCAAGACTTTTCTAACATTCCGCAATATAAAATCGGATGATCGGTCAATTGTCAAGGCTGCAATATCGGTATTGTGTAGGAAACCAAAAAGTAGTATCGAGGCACCGCTAGTTTACATTTATTGAACACCTGAAACAACAAGCATGCGCACACACCCAAAATGCAAGGAAACTACAACACAAGCAAAAACATATCAAAGTAGTGTTCATTTGTTATATTTGTACCACTTAAACCACATATATTAATCCAGCCTTAGACTTCATTCTTATCCCCATTTTCCTGCTGACGGACTTGTAGAGGTGCGTCCGCTAAAAGACACATTTCACAACAGTTATCTGCGCCATAAAAGTCAAAGTATTTTGGCCCTTTTTGCAGTGTTTCTGTCTGCTGCTGTCATGGCATCCAGAGATAGAGAACATGCTGTGACGTATTTGTGCAAACTGTGATATATCATTTCACTGCCGCTGATCCAAAGGCTGATACATGTCTGTGGTCTCTGAGCTTTCTGTTGTGGCTAACAGATGTCTTCATTTGGAAAAGACACACAACAAATCTGTTCTCTGGTTGTGCAGGCCTTTTTAAAAAAAAAAGAAGAAAAAAAGAAGCAATGTATAGCAAGGAATTTTGAAATATTTACACAACCTTAAATGAGAAAATACAAGACACAAAAAATAAGTTGTTTTAAAACTGCGTATGGAGTTTAAGCACTCCAAAAGAATGTTAAAACTGAAGTAAATACATTTAAGCTGAGTCTTGTCCAATCTCTTTGGAAACGGGAGGAATATCAAGCAGTTGCGGGGAGACCACAGCGGTGAGGATGACTTGGATGGTGTGCATTTGTGGTGGGACAAGCATACAGAGATCAAATTACAGAAGAACACCCACAGCGCGGCATGAAGCCCACGCCAAAGCAGCACAGCATTGTTTCGATGCTGCTTAATTGGCACATGGAGAGGAGGTAGAGAGGAGGAGAGGGGGATAGAGGAGGAAACACAGGACGTTACAGCATTAAAGCATGTGCATGGTACTGATGATAAACCTGTTATCAGGCCCGTCTCTGGGGGGGTCTTTGTATAGAAGGCAGCTCCATCCTGTTGATGCTGCCGGTAAACACCTTAGCCCCCTGGTTGCGTCCACCCTGTGTGGCTTATGGCTTGGGGTGGGGGGGTGTCGCCCATCTGCCCGCTAGGATCACAGAACAAGACTCCTGGGACTGAGCCACGTCCTAACTATCATCGTGATCACTTTGTCCGGAGTGGAGAGGTGGAGAATGGGCGATGATAAGAGAGAGAAAGAGGAAGAGAGGAGCGGACAGAGCAACCCGTCGGGGGCAGTCACATATTCAAATGCCGCGCTTGCTTTCAGTCCTTGTAAACAAACTGTGAATGGTGGCATGCGTGAGGGACAAACTTCCTGTCTGGGAGCGTGCCCTCAAAATATCTCTGCAATGACATCTCCTCATGCAATCTGAAGAATTCTAAACATTTAAAATTAAAAAAAGCCCAAACTCTGCGTCACTCCTTGCATGTAGAACAGAACACAAGGTTGGACACGAGTCTATAATGGTAATGGAATTCATCTATTTCAGGGTAAAACTCTAATCATAAGGTCTTTCCTGACTAGGCAATTTACATTTTCACATTCTGGACTGCCATTTAGTGTAAAAATGTAATATTAATGTGTTAATAGAACACAAATTGCTGCACAAAGCTAGCAGTAGCAGCTAATGTAAGCAGTGCCTGGACTTCTCTCAAGATGCAACACATGATGACAGTAAATGCAACCTTTAAGGCCTACTTTTAACAAAAATTACAATTATTTTCAAAACTGTAGACTCTTGGAGGCATTAAGTTTTGAAAGTAATATTGTGTTTAATTGCTACAGACAAGTCACCAACCAAACAGAACTACTCAACGTACTAGTATTTTGAGATACAAGAACAATAACAATAATCCATCCATCCATTTTCTACCGCTTGTCCCTTTTTGGGGTGGTGGGGGGTGCTGGAGTCTATCTCAGCTGCATTCGGGCGGAAGGCGGGGTACACCCTGGACAAGTCGCCACCTCATCGCAGGGCTAACACAGATAGAAAGACAACATTCACACTCACATTCACACACTAGGGCCAATTTAGTGTTGCCAATCAACCTATCCCCAGGTGCATGTCTTTGGAGGTGGGAGGAAGCCGGAGTACCCGGAGGGAACCCACGCAGTCACGGGGAGAACATGCAAACTCCACACAGAAAGATCCCGAGCCCGGGTTTGAACTCAGGACTTCTCAGGACCTTCGTATTGTGAGGCACATGCACTAACCCCTGTAGCACCGTGCTGCCTAATAACAATAATAATAATAATGGATTAGATTTATATGGCGCTTTTGTAGACACTCAAAGCGCTTCACAGAGAAGTGAGAACCCATCGTTCATTCACTTCACATTCACACATGATGGTGGTAAGCTACATTGGTAGCCACAGCTGCCCTGGGGTGAACTGACGGAAGCGTGGCTGCCAGTTTGCGCCTACGGCCCCTACGACCACCACCATTCATTCACCAGTGTGAGCGGCACTGGGGGAAAGGGTGACGTGTCAGTATTTTGAATGGCAAAAGGTGGGGAACGAACCTGCAACCCTCAAGTTTCTGGCACGGCTGCTCTACCCACGCCATGCGTTCGCTACATCTCGTCTCGATTACTGTAACGTATTATTTTCGGGTCTCCCTATGTCTAGCATTAAAAGATTACACTTGGTACAAAATGCGGCTGCTAGACTTTTGACAAGAACAAGAAAGTTTGATCATATTACGCCTATACTGGCTCACCTGCACTGGCTTCCTGTGCACTTAAGATGTGACTTTAAGGTTTTACTACTTACGTATAAAATACTACACGGTCTAGCTCCAGCCTATCTTGCCGGTTGTATTGTACCATATGTCCCGGGAAGAAATCTGCGTTCAAAGAACTCCGGCTTACTAGTGACTCCCAGAGCCCAAAAAAAGTCTGCGGGCTATAGAGCGTTTTCTATTGGGGCTCCAGTACTATGGAATGCCCTCCCGGTAACAGTTAGAGATGCTACCTCAGTAGAAGCATTTAAGTCCCATCTCAAAACTCATTTGTATACTCTAGCCTTTAAATAGCCCCCCTTTTTAGACCAGTTGATCTGCCGTTTCTTTTTTTTCTCTCTTCTGCCCCCCTCTCCCTTGTGGAGGGGGGGCACACAGGTCCGGTGGCCATGGATGAAGTGCTGGTTGTCCAGAGTCCGGACCCGGGGTGGACCGCTCGCCTGTGCATCAGTTGGGGACATCTCTGCGCTGCTGACCCGTCTACGCTCGAGATGGTCTCCTGCTGGCCCCACTATGGACTGGACTCTCACTATTATGTTAGATCTACTATGGACTGGACTTTCACAATATTATGTCAGACCCACTCGACATCCATTGCATCCGGTCTCCCACATATGCGGTCCTCTCCAAGATTTCTCATAGTCATTCACATCGACGTCCCATTGGGGTTGTGAGTTTTTCCTTGCCCTTGTGTGGGCTCTGTACCGAGGATGTCGTTGTGGCTTGTGCAGCCCTTTGAGACACTTGTGATTTAGGGCTATATAAATAACATTGATTGATTGATTGATGCCGCCTCGACCAACAAGAAGAGGGACAAGAAGAAGACTGCGATCCAGTCTGCGAAGGGGAAGACACCCACCAAACTGAAGAAACAAAACATGACCAACAGTGCAGCCGACCCGTCGATGCTGCTCGAACTCAGCACTGCCAGTTGGCACCAACTGAAGCAGCAGTCAGCTCCTGCGCCCACCAGAAAATATCCAAAAGGCATCCACACCACAAATAAGTCCACTCTCCCAAGCATAAATGACCAGCGTTCAATGCGGCACTTCTTGTGCCAGCAATATTACATTACTTCATAAAACTACTGTCTGAAAGTTTATTTTTCTTTTTAATAGGCGTATTACATGTTAAAATTGGCGTGTTTCGAGGGGGCCAACCACAAAATAAATTCATTGAAATGGGCAACGTTGATTTAAGACTTTTCAGTTACAAGCTCGATCATGGAACCAATTTACGGTAATACTGTACAACACATGTTTGTATGCCCCATGAAATCCCGGCATCCTGCCAAGTTTCCCATTCCAGGCGACCGACTGTAACACTGACAGGAGGTCAGGTAGACAAGGTAAACATCACTATTCCTCCTGCAACACATATGGTGAGCGAACACCTGAAAAGACTGTGGATAAAGGAATTGCCCTAATTCTAATAAGTATGGATCCAATGTCATCAGAGATGCAGGAACATGAAATTCATCGTGTGCAGTATCGGAACAATGTGGGATAGATTAGGCAAGCCATTAACCCATCTTGTGAGAATTAGTGTGCACAATGCGAGCTGTATGTACAGTTAATTAGCAGAAAATAGCATAATGATTGGCTGCGATGGCGTTTGATGAATGAGCTCTTGTTCACCGCAATTATATAATTGAAGACTAATAGTGAGCAGGCACTGCTTTTAAAGGATTTGTCTCAGCCCAGAGATGTTCCTCGCGGTCAACAACAAGAGCCGCGGTGATGTTTACTTAAGTGCAAACGCTTTCATGGTAAATCTCTGTAGGAATACAAATATGGCAGCTGGTTTTTAGTGACTCACTCCTACCTTCAGGCCGCTCTGCACGAGCTTGTGGATGTCCAGGAAGGGCTCCTTGAGCAGCTGGAGTTCATAGGTGAGTATATGGACAAACCCCTCCCTTTCAAGGACAAAGAGCCGCTGGGATCCATCCCCGCAGTGCATAACGGCCACCGGCTGCCGCAGACCACTCAACACCTCCTGGGCACAGTAGCAGTTGTGTTTGTGTTTCCTGGGTAACGGCGGAGATACAAAAAGGTCAGAGAGGAGGGATTGCAGGGGCGGATAATGCAGTTTTAAGGAAATAGGTGGTAGGAGAATAGGAAGCAGTAGTAAGTAAAAAGAGGCCACTGGTTCACAAGGTGTATTTTGTGTTTTTGATGTATTGACATGATTTACTGTACCCCGGATTTCCACTGAATGCAGTGAAATAGCGCTGACTTTTATGAGATCTCGCAAATCTGCGCGTAATCACGTGATAAGGGAAGTAGTAATAAAGTAAACAACAAAATGTTTATTCTGTCTTTCCAGAGAAGCAGAAGCCAATAAACTCGGCCCTGCCTAAATAAACCACTTTACAACAGTAACTTCGAGTCACAAAACCAGTCCTCTCCATATCAGCTGATTTTTGACACAGGCCCCCATAAACCCATTTAGCTGCCCACGATATGCCTGTACATTATTCTTTAATTTTGGACCTCCAGAATCATTCATTTGAAGATGAAATTAATTCTGAAAACCTTAAACAAGTTGACTTCATGTCCGTCGCCGTCCTTTAGCCTTTCAAAGTGTAAAGTACGACAGAGTATTTTATTTTTGTAAACTGGATACTTTATTTTGTTTTTGTGCATAACTTCCTGACCAACACTAGCAGATTTGAGCTAAATTCAACGCATTTGTTCCGGCATCCGGCAAAAATAGAAGCTGTGCGTATATTTAGCGCTGTAATTCCGCCGGTGAAAACGGACACATTGACCTGAACAAAACTAGGAGTAGTTTGCCGGCACGCATGTGCTGGATCGCGGCCATTTCGGATTCGGTGGAAATCCAGGGTAAGATAATCTCATTATAACTTTTTTTTTTATCTCTACACACATTCCTACCCCTACAGATGTTGTCATGCATATCATTCATTGCTATTGTTTGCGGTCAATACAATGACAGCAATTGTTAAAAATTTTTGGGTGTACAAGTGTTGAAATACTCAAAATGACCAATTCAAATTGACATTATAAGTATATTGCAATATTATATATTATTGAAGCAAAATGTTACATCCACGCCAGTGATGTTATAATAGCACTGTATTTCTAGGTACATTTATTCATCAACCTGCAGAAAGCACCAGGCACGGTAAGGTATTTATTAGAGGAGCGACCTTTATTTTATGACTTTTTTTATTTCATTTGAATAATTGTAGTCACAAATATAATATGCATCATTCCATAGTGCTTTATGGTAAAGCTGGATGATTATAGCAAAAATGATAATCTCGATTATTCATTAATTTGAAAACATGAGTATTTATGTACCACCAAAACTCAACTTTATATATAATTTGAAAGAACAACAGACACAAATAATAATGAATAAACAGCAAGTAAAATAATAATAATAATAATAACACAAAACTTAAATAACAATAGCAATACAATAAAGCAATACAATTCAGTTTTTCAATTTTAATTTTATTAAATTCAGTTTTTTATCTTTTATACTTATTTTACCATCTCAGATTGTGTGCTTTTTGTGTCATAAATCAAATTTTATAAAAATGCATGAATCCTCAGATTTACTGGTGCAAAACATCTTTGGACAATTGTGTCCAATATTTTAAGTCAAAACATAAGAATTGTTGTAAAAGTATACCGTATTTTTCAGAGTATAAGTCGCACCGGCCGAAAATGCATAATAAAGAAGGAAAAAAAAACATATATAAGTCGCACTGGAGTATAAGTTGCATTTTTTGGGGAAATTTATTTGATAAAACTCAACACCAAGAATAGACATTTGAAAGGCAATTTAAAATAAATAAAGAATAGTGAACAACAGGCTGAATAAGTGTACGTTATATGAGGCATAAATAACCAACTGGTATGTTAACGTAACATATTATGGTAAGAGTCATTCAAATAACTATAACATATAGAACATGCTATACGTTTACCAAACAATCTGTCACTCCTAATCGCTAAATCCCATGAAATCTTATATGTCTAGTCTCTTACGTGAAAGAGCTAAATTATATTATTTGATATTTTACGGTAATGTGTCCCTGCGATGAGGTGGCGACTTGTCCAGGGTGTACCCCGCCTTCCGCCCGATTGTAGCTGAGATAGGCTCCAGCGCCCCCCGCGACCCCAAAGGGAATAAGCGGTAGTAAATGGATGGATGGATGGATGTTCATAATTTCACACATAAGTCGCTCCTGAGTATAAGTCGCACCCCCGGCCAAACTATGAAAAAAACTGCGACTTATAGTCCGAAAAATACGGTACTTTAAGTACATTATTCTTGTGTAAGGTATTTTTCTGAAACCTTTATTTTGTTAGCGCAGTTAGACCAGATGTTGCGCACAGTGCTGTTATTATGAAGGGGGGAAATGTGCTGCTGTTCTGAGCTTGATGAGTAGGGAAACGGCTTTAAGCTGTTTAAAAAAAAGAGCGACACTCAAGTTGGGACTGCTGTCCTGTTTGTACATTGATCTTACATCGATGATGTCGTCCACAACAACACAAGCAGATGAGATGTGTTTGTGGGTGTATAAATAGTTCTTGCTAGCTTTAGCTTCGTAGTTTAGTCATTGTTTCATATGGCCGTCTCGACATTGTTTAGTTCAGGACGAGGAACTTGAGTTTTTCGGGGCTGAATGAGCGGCCCCGGACACAATATTTTCCCATACAAAAGTTCCTTTTCCTCACAATGACAGCATTTTACTCATATTTATGTCTATTTCCATGATATTCTGCATTTAATATCGGATTCGGTTTTATTGGCCAATTCTGTGACTCCCTCCGCAGTTACGTTAACGCAGAAATGCCTTACTTTTTTGTTGAGTTTAGTGATTATTGATAAGGTAAAAGTAGCAACAATAGTGAGATCCCAAACTTCTAGTATACGTCTTGTTTTCACCCATACGTTTCACTGTGAAGGTGAAGGTGAATTACATTTATATAGCGCTTTTTCTCAAGTGACTCAAAGCGCTTTACATTGTGAAACCCAATATCCAAGTTACATTTAAACCAGTGTGGGTGGCACTGGGAGCAGGTGGGTAAAGTGTCTTGCCCAAGGACACAACGGCAGTGACTAGGATGGCGGAAGCGGGGATCGAACCTGCAACCCTCAAATTGCTGGCATGGCCGCTCTACCAACCGAGCTATACCGCCCCAATTGTGACTAGCTTAGGAATTTGCATGCAAGTTGCCCGGCTCGTTAATCTCCCCCCCCCCATCATATTTGTATGTCCATGAGAAGCCAAAATCGAAATTGAAATCTGTTTAATTGCCCAACCCTACTTTATGACATCAATCACTTAATAGTACGGCTTTACAGATGCCACGTACAGTAGGCTCTGCAGGTGGTTTGCGGTTTGTAATTACACCTACCGTAGTACTAAATGTTATTTTCTTCTCGCTGGGAAACAATTGGGGGGTGGCGTCTATTTATTCAAGATTAATAGAGGACATACTATATTTTTATTAACTACGAGTGTATTAAATCAAATGCTCCGTACCCAGATTTGAATGATTCATGTGAGCATAGAAAATATCCAAACATTCCAAACAACTCCTCTGTGAGTTGCAAATGAAGGTCAAGGCTGTGCAGTTTGTCAAAATCAATTGATAGCATTAAGTCCACATGTGAGGTTTTCTCCTGCTCATTGTCTTTCACTGTCTTTGGAATTTAAACAAGTTAGAATAAAGTCTAAACTGTTCATATTGGATTATTCGTGTAGCAGGGCAGTCGGATCTTCTAGCTTCAGGGGGAAAATGGAGATGAAAGGCCAGACTGACGCATTTCTATTGCGTGGGCAAAGCTGAACAAAGGCACTCTGAACAAACTTGAGGATTAGACCGCGCAGCGGTCTCTTTGAAAACCTAAGAACGGGTCAGTGAGCATGTGACTCCACCTGTTGCTTCTACACAAACATGCACGTCAAGGTTGAACATGATGAATCTGACGGACCACCACTGGCCAAAGGAAAAATCAATTTCCCCAAAACATATTTCAAACAAGGGTTGTACGGTATACCGGTATTTTAAAATACCAGTACTTTTTTTTTTTCATGCACCTGATGGCACACCGTGGTGACATTGTTGATAATATGAGCCAAGGTGCATGTGAGTCAACACACACTCAGAGCACTTACAAGCTGAAACAGTGTGGAGACAGAGGAGGGAAAGTAGACATGTTTTGGCGCTAAAACTAACGAGGTGAAGCAATGCACTACTAGCAGCTAGCATCCCTGCACAGTGTTTTAGCTACTTCTAAATCACTAATCCTTCCGCAATGGCGACAAATAAACTACGTTTCTCACAAATACCATCCATTTTTTTATTGCTTATAAACTCAGGAAATACATCCCTGGAAACAGGAGGACTTTAAGTATGAGTCTGACCAATGTATGACCCTGCAACTACTTGGTATCGGACCCAAATGTGTGGCATCACCCAAAACGCATATAAAGTATCCAGACAACAGATAAATAAGTGCTTATTACATTTTATCAGAAGTGTAAATAGAACATGTTAAAAGAAAAAGTAAATGAAATGAACAAGTAGATTAATAACCCATTAATTTTCTATCAATTGTCCCTCATAATGTAGACAAAATAATAGAATGGTAAATGACACAATATGTTACTCCATACGTCAGCAGCCAATATAGAACCCGTTTGTTTACTTAGTACTGAAATAAAAGTTGTCTGGTGTGTTGTTCACTACGTTATTTAAAGCCAAAATCGTTATTTGATTGCAATAAGAAACATATGTTTAATGTTAAAATAAAGCCAATAATGACATTTTTTTTGTGGTCCCCTTAATTTTGAAAAGTAGCAATAAGTATCGAAATACATTTTGGTACTGGTACCGATACCAAAATGTTGGTATAGGAACAACACTATTTCATAATAAATAACACATTTGGCCACAAACCTGCTGATATCTTCAATTTTCTCATCTCCCAAGTAGTTGGAATCTTGGCCTTGAGGTTGCTTTCGCTGAAAATCTGGAAAGCATAGACTGGCATCTCGTCTCCCATAGTATTGGCAGAACTCGTCCACATCAGCTTGGAACAATTCTAGCAAACACAAAAAAAGATACTTGCGGGTAGATTTGTGCATTGATAAATGAAGTGGAGCGGAATTTAGTTTGGTAGCACATGCGTTGGTAATTGTCTGTGCGGTGTTTGTATGTAGGACAAAAGAGAAGAGATGAGTGATAGACGGGAAGGGAAAAGGGATATGATATGTGTGTGAGTGTGTTTGCTGGAGTTTTGCATGATGGGTCAAACCTAACCACAGGAAAGAACAAGCTAGGAGACGTCAAGCCAAACCAAATGTGGACAAGATTTTTTTCAGGCTCCAAATTGTAAATCTGTTGTGAACTGCAAATCATAGCGAGAGTGGTGGTGCAGTCTGGATTCTAATTTACACCGACATGGTTTTGGCTAAGGGGGCAATGTTTGTGCGTATCAAATAATAAATACTTGCATTCGCTACAAACATTTATTGACAATGTACACCAACTGTCAGTTTGATACAAATGTACGGTGTCTCCTGGTGGGTGAGCGAGACATGGAAGTCTTTGGAAAATTGGAAAAAAACCTCAGGAACTCGAAATGTTTGGCCTTCGGTATATAATCAACAGGACTGAGTATGTTTAGGATATTAATATTCTTCTTATACACAAACATATCATATATCAGATTGGCTCAATGTACGGTTGATTCTTCGTTTCAGCTGTTTTTTTTCCCTAGGGAAAGAGAACTGCCATGCACTGTCAATGTAACATCAATGGAGACAAAATGACTTGTTATTGCAAGATTAAATAATAGAAAAGCCAAACCTCTTGTGATAAACTGTTATTTTCTAATAACTCATAATGTTACAAGCCCTAAATTATCTCAGGAATAACATAATTACCTCAAATATTGGCCTCCACCCTAATGCATTTACTACGACTGGCATATTTGTGTGTTGCCAGCAACGCAAACATGGTATCTATCTACAAAGCTAACGCTTAAAATAGACAGATATATGTTGTACGCACAATTCCAAAGCAAAGCTGTTAAAGCAGGGGCGGTATAGCTCGGTTGGTAGAGTGGCCGTGCCAGCAACTTGAGGGTTCCAGGTTCGATCCCCGCTTCCGCCATCCTAGCCACTGCTGTTGTGTCCTTGGGCAAGACACTTTACCCACCTGCTCCCAGTGCCACCCACACTGGTTTAAATGTAACTTAGATATTGGGTTTCACTATGTAAAAGCGCTTTTTGAGTCACTAGAGATCGGTAGGTTGTGAGTTCAAACCCCGACCGAGTCATACCAAGGACTATAAAAATGTGACACGTTACCTCCCTGCTTGGCACTCAGCATCAAGGGTTGGAATTGGGGGTTAAATCACCAAAAATGATTCCCGGGCGCAGCCACCGCTGCTGCCCACTGCTCCCCTCACCTCCCAGGGGGTGATCAAGGGTCAAATGCAGAGAATAATTTCGCCACACCTAGTGTGTGTGTGACAATCATTGGTACTTTAACTTTAGAGAAAAGTGCTATATAAATATAATTCACACTTCACTAAAAATATACTAATACATGCAATACAGCTGATAGATCACTTGTAATCTTAGCAAATGAGTAAATATAAGTCACTGGCTATTATCATGGATCCTAGTATGGTAAAATAAAAATATAGGAATTGGAAAAATATCAGCCGAGGCTCAAGGGGGCACTTTTGGGGTTTCAGGGGGTACTTCATTTAATGAAAATAGACTTAGGGCTAGTGTTTTCATGTATGAAAATATCAATTTGTAGTTCCAAATAAATACAAAAATATTGAGATAATTATAATAACAAAGAATGTACTTAAAATATTTTCTTGAACTAGTGCAGGGGTCGGCAACCCACGGCTCTAGAGCCGCATGCGGCTCTTTAGCGCCGCCCTAGTGGCTCTCTGGAGCTTTTTCAAAAATGTATGAAAAATGGAAAAATATGAGGGGAAAAAAAAATATTTTTTGTTTTAATATGGTTTCTGTAGGAGGACAAACATGACACAAACCTCCCTAATTGTTACAAAGCACACGGTTTATATTAAACATGCTTCACTGATTCGAGTATTTGGCGAGCGCCGTTTTGTCCTACTAATTTTGGCGGTCCTTGAACTCACCGTAGTTTGTTTACATGTATAACTTTCTCCGACGTGTTTTATGCCACTTCTTTTTCTGTCTCATTTTGTCCACCAAACTTTTAACGTTGTGCATGAATGCACAAAGGTGAGTTTTGTTGATGTTATTGACTTGTGTGGAGTGCTAATCAGACATATTTGGTCACTGCATGACTGCAAGCTAATCGATGCTAACATGCTATTTAGACTAGCTATATGTCCATGTTGCATCATTATGCCTCATTTGTAGCTATATGTGAGGTCATTTAGTTTCCTTTAAGTCCTCTTAATTCAATTTATATCTCATGACACACTATCTGTATGTAATATGGCTTTTAATTTTTTGCGGCTCCGGACAGATTTGTTTTTGTATTTTTGGTCCAATATGGCTCTTTCAACATTTTGGGTTGCCGACCCCTGAACTAGTGAGTCACTTAGTAAAGCAATGGATGTAAGATTGCATTCCAAGTATCTGCTACAAATGTGTCTGTTAGTTCAATTATAACATTAAGCGTTTTTATTACATGACATCTTAGAGTTAGGATTATATTGGTATTTTACTTACGAGCGTTTCGGAATGTCAACCAAAGCAACCCAACTCGATCAATATGCATTGTTTTAGCAGTTTTGTATGAAAATCTAAAAAAACATACCACTTGGCTAGAACAATAGCGGACGTCTGGGATCCCTGTACTATATTAGGGAATATGTAAAGTTAGTTGAAAGAAGAGAATATTTCATAAAAGAATTGTGTTTTTTTTTGTTAGGTGTTTTAACCGGCATTCAGATCTTAGGGTTAGGATTATATTGGTATTTTACTTACGAGCGTTCCGGAATGTCAACCAAAGCAACCCAGCAAGATCAATATGCATTGTTTTAGCGGTTTTGTACGAAAATCTAAAAAAACATACCACTTGGCTAGAACAATAGCGGAATTCCGCAAACTAGCGGACGTCTGGGATCCCTGTACTATATTAGGGAATATGGAAAGTTAGTTGAAAGAAGAGAATATTTCATAAAAGAATTGTGGGTTTTTTTGTTAGGTTTTAACCGGTATTCAGATTTTAGGGTTAGGATTATATTGGTATTTTACTTACGAGCGTTCCGGAATGTCAACCAAAGCAACCCAACAAGATCAATATGCATTGTTTTAGCGGTTTTGTACGAAAATCTAAAAAAACATACCACTTGGCTAGAACAATAGCGGAATTCCGCAAACTAGCGGACGTCTGGGATGCCTGTACTATATTAGGGAATATGGAAAGTTATTTGAAAGAAGAGAATATTTCATAAAAGAATTGTGGGTTTTTTTGTTAGGTGTTTTAACCAGCATTCAGATCTTACACCCACACACTGCTATAAAAAAGTGCTGTCACAACATTATTCTCAGCAAGAAGCAAAGTGAGCTGGGCACCTCAGGAACCCCCCTTTGCGACCTAAAAACAATCTGGGCAATATTGTTTGCTTTAGTGGAAACCAGAGGACAGAAGGGAGCAAATCCACAGGCAATAAAAACACAAACTGACCCCCCACTACTGCCACTCCGTTTTTCAGCGTCCCATGCCACACAGCCGGCGACCACAAGGGCAGACTGCAGCAAATAGTGGAGGTGATAGGATATCCCTCTTGAACATCTAAACACAACATGGAGATCAAACACGCACAGAGAACACAGCCAGGGCTATACCACCCACCCGCTTGTGTCGGCAGTTATCTTAACCGTGCTGGCTCGGGACTCAGGAGTGAGTGCAAGGGAAGATATGCGAGAAAAAAAGAGGAATGGTGGTGGAAAGGTTGGAGACCTTCTAGCTGTGAAGTGAGAGTGAGGGCCAGTAAATGTCGACCTAATCAAGGTCCAGTGGGTTTCATGAGTGCAGAGCGACGTTTTATGGTGGCTGGCAAGAACTTGCACCGCTGACAAGTGCTTTAGGGTAAGGTAAGGTTAACACATTGTCAGTTTATAATCTGTCTTTTTACAATGAACTGTACTGTACTCTCAGTCTACATTAGATTTCAAGGCAGATGGACACCTCAGCTGGAGTCTACGGCTCTGTCCTAGTACTCCTTAAACAGGTCCTACACTTCGCAAATTACGGTAAGCATAATTAATTTTTGGAACCATGGCTGGCTTTCATTAGTTGTGCAGTGTACATGATAGAGCGAGGAGTGATTGGCAGCGTCCGACCAACCGTACAATAACTGGATTCAAATTCTGGCAGTTACATAAAGTTACAACTATAGTTTGCATATTTGTATCCTATGTCTGTTAGCGCAAAGTGGATGAGACAGATGGCTAGAATCAACGCCACGCATCAATGACTGCAACAGGTCCTGGCCAGTCCGTATTGCGTTGAACACTTGGCTCATTAGCTTTAACTTCACATGGCAAGAAAGAGTTTAAAACAAACACTTCTAAAATTTGTGATGCTTCAAAATCGGTGTGGTCATGATGGACTTGTTGGGTCTCTTGCTAGAAATGAACAAAACTGTTGTTTGTTAGCATTACAACAGATGTAAACCTGATGTTCATTGGGACAGTTTACATAAAAACATTTAAGTCATCCGAAGAACATTATGCGGCTTGCTGAACACAGGTCAAAATTTTATTCGGACCATGTTCACATTTTTTTGTGTTTTTAAGGTTACTTGAGATGCTAACCTTGGCCAAAAATGGTATTTAAAATTGTGTGTCAATCAAAGCACAATTAACACTTTGATTTGAGCTGACCACGTTTGGTGGAATAACAACATTCACCACAACCTAAACTAGGGATTTTCACAGTGAGCATCCCCTCAAACGATATATGATTGGCGCCTCCCACAATCATCGAATAATTGACTTTCTGGAGTTTTCGGCTGACTTTGAGAGTGTTTCTGCTCTCATGATAGTCGGAGCAGATATTTAACTAATTTTGCCTTTAAACATATCTGAAGTTAGCCTAAAAGGATTTACCAAAAAATGTGTTCTTTATATTTGAAGGCAGGAATAATCTTCTGTCTCACAGTCTGGAAAAACACTCTCCTAAACAATGCACCATTAAAAATGTGTTCATTTGCATCTTTAAAAAGAGGGATTGAGCAAAGACAGCGAGAGAGGGCGGGTGGAGACAGAGCTGTGTCCATATTCATGGCTCCCCAGCACTGAAGCTTCCATCTGGTTATCTTCCAAGGCAACCTGGGTGGCCCACCCCAAGTACTTGACATCTTGATGCACTTCAGCAGTTTTACATACACACAAGCTTTGTAGAAAAATAAATGTGTCATTCGTCACCACATATGCTGATCTGTGGCAGAGGAGCACAACACAGGGAGGGGAGAAAAGCAAGGGGGGAGATGGGGCGCTCCTCTCTGAGCCTACATGTGTCAGCTCCTGGGCAGTAACGCGACTCCAGACGTCTTCGCGCTGTGATCTCGGGCTGTAGTGCGGCAGCGTCATAGTAGGCGATGATGCCAGGGCGGAATTAGGCGCTAGGTTATGTTGGAATGTTGCACGTTTGATATTGGACTCGTGTTGCAGTGTAGCGTATATGTGGGCGGGTGGGTTCGGGACCAGGGTGTTTTTGAATCTCCCCTGCAGATTTTAATCAGTTTGTGACCGACTCTGGCTGTATGAGAGATGACAGCAGCAGGGCGTTTGATCATATTTGGTATGCACTCGAGGTGGCACAGGTAGCTGTGATCTTGCATCCCTTCAAAGGTGAATTATTTTAAGGGGCAACAACAGGCATTCCCTGTCTTTTACCATTTCATATTACAATTAAAGTGTTACATCAACTACTCTGCCTTGTTGGATGGACTCTACTATCCATGGTGTCCTAATGTTTTCCACCAGGGCTGCGTAACTACAAATTGAAGCATATGGGGGCCATTTTGATGCATTTTGTGCAATAAAGATACCAATACAATATAGGTCAATACATGTATATACTGTCTCTCAAGAAATCACTGAAACCTTCGCTTTGTGTTATACATGTCAAAAAATATTTATAATAATGAATAATTAATCATTTTATTTTTAGAATATGTTGATAAAAAATCATCTGCACAACTCTTCCATACATTTATTTTGCTTCAGTTTCACACAATTTTCACATTTAATACAGCACAGCATTTAGATCTTATTGTCCTTTTTGCTTTTAAACCTATGTTTTTAAAAAAACAAATGCATATTTAAAACACTGCACAATGTTTTGTACACACTGTTGTGTTACCAAAATTACAGATGTTTTACATTGGTTTTACAATAAAACTCATTGTCAATGTATAAAACAAGCTGTTTTTTTAAATTGTGAATACCGTATTTTTCGAACTATAAGTCGCAGTTTTTTTCATAGTTTGGCCGACTTATATGTTTTTTTCCTTCTTTATTATACATTTTCGGCAGGTGCGACTTATACTCCGGTGCGACTTATACCGTATTTTCCGCACTATAAGGCGCACCTAAAAACCACAAATTTTCTCTAAAGCTGACAGTGCGCCTTATAACCCGGTGCGCTTTATTACGATTCATTTTCATAAAGTTTCGATCTCGCAACTTCGGTAAACAGCCGCCATCTTTTTTCCCGGTAGAACAGGAAGCGCTTCTTCTTCTACGCAAGCAACCGCCAAGGAAAGCACCCGCCCCCATAGAACAGGAAGCGCTTCTTCTTCTACTGTAAGCAACCACCCGCCCCCGGAAGAAGAAGAAAAAACGCGCGGATATCACCGTACGTTTCATTTCCTGTTTACATCTGTAAAGACCACAAAATGGCTCCTACTAAGCGACAAGGATCCGGTTCATAAAAAGACGCAATCTCTCCATCCGCACACGGATTACTACCGTATTTCACAGCAACTGATATTCCTGTGAACCGCACTGTGGAACGGGAGCACGTACGGTGAATATTCGCACCACAGGGAATGAGAAGTCATCCTTCACTGTGGTTCTAGCTTGCCATGCTAACTTCCACCCATGGTGATATTCAAAAGGAAGACCTTGCCAAAAGAGACCTTTCCAGCCGGCGTCATCATAAAAGCTAACTCGAAGGGATGGATGGATGAAGAAAAGATGAGCGAGTGGTTAAGGGAAGTTTACGCGAAGAGGCCGGGTGGCTTTTTTCACACAGCTCCGAAGGCGAACACACCTTCACTAAGACGGGCAGACAGCGCCGGACGACATACGCCAACATTTGCCAGTGGATCGTAAATGCCTGGGCAGATATTTCGGTCACAACTGTGGTCCGAGCTTTCCGGAAGGCAGGATTCACAGAACTACTGGACAACAACAGCGACACTGACTCCGATGACTTCGAAGAGACGGAGCCCACGCTTGCGCAACTTTTCAATTCGGACACCGAAGACGAAGAATTCGAAGGATTTACGAATGAAGAATAACTTCAGAAGGTGAGCGCTATGTTTATTTTGTGTGTTGTGACATTAACGTTCGAGCAACATTATGTTGCTATTGCTCTACACCATTTTGAATTTTACTATGTTTGTGATTGCACATTTGCGTACATTTTGGGACAGAGTTGTTAGAACGCTGGTTTTCAATATATTATTAAAGTTTGACTGAACTATCTGACTGTTTTTTTTGACATTCCCTTTAGCGCAGCGTAGGCGCGGCTTATAATCCGGGGCGGCTTATTGGTGGACAAAGTTATGAAATATGTAATTCATTGAAGGTGCGGCTAATAATCCGGTGCGCCTTATAGTGCGGAAAATACGGTACTCCGAAAAATACGGTATTTGTTTTTACCTTTAAGCCATTACCAATATAATCAACAAAAAACAGGGACCAAATTTCCATGATCGCCAATGGGGTAAATCGACGACAAACGTATCACTTAATTTTCCAAGACTATATGAACTTAATTTTCCCGTGTAAATACCGTATTTTCCTGATTATAGGCAGTTAGTTTTTTTCCAACACTTTATATCCTGCAGCTTATAAAACGGTGCTGCTAATTTATGGATTTTTCTTCGCTAACAGCCATAATGTTTTGTATTCAACACGTGGTTTATATTACACCGACAGTGACGCTGAAAAGGTGTGTTATTGTTTGTTCAATGGTGCCACCTTTTGGATGAGTTTGCTCACTGCAGGCGCTGCGGGTTAAAAATGTACTTCCTGTTTCGTGCCTTGAACCGGAAGTAGAACCGTTCATAGCATTTCTGCTCGAAAGGATTCTTCATTCATCACTCCAAGCAACGCTAGTAAGCGACTAATACAATTCTTACTTACTAAACCGTCTCATGTAGGATGTATGTAGGAATGCTTTGATGCATATTTGTACAACTATCGTAATGTAATCAAGCAAGCGTTATTAATATGCAAATATGCTGACACCTTTACAAGTGTCTGTGTTAGAATTATTAACTTACACTGCCATTCTTTTTGTATTGTTTTGTTTCAATTTCGTGAATACACCTGTTAAGCTGATTGGAGGGCTAGCCTCCGCAGCACTAGGGTCCATGACGATGACTTATGTTTTGTTTGAGCATTCGGTCTCCCCTAGAGGGGGGGGGGTTACCCACATATGCGGTCCTCTCCAAGGTTTTTCATAGTCATTCACATCGACGTCCCACTGGGGTGAGTTTTTCCTTGCCCTTATGTGGGCTTTGTACCGAGGATGTCGTTGTGGCTTGTGCAGCCCTTTGAGACACTTGTGATTTAGGGCTATATAAATAAACATTGATTGATTGATTGATTGATTGATCAACCGTTTCACTGCCGTGTTACGGGCACTGTTTGGAAACAATTAAGGTATGTAAATAAACATTTACAAAATATTTCGTACCGGTATATATCTGTAGCTTATAGTCCGGTGCGGCTAATATATATACAAATATTTTTAAACTCTAAAATTTAGTGGGTGCGACTTAAATACCGGTGCGCTCTTTTGCCCGGAAAATACGTTATCTATATTTTAAGAATACTCTTTTTAGACAACATTAGCAGCTTTGGTTCTTCTTTACACAACAGTGCCTCTGCTATTCGCAGTTAAGTAATGCACTCAATTAGATTTAACAGCTTCATGACTCCCTTTATCAAAGTCAATTAATCAGGCAATCCTTGATGGCAACAAGTTATGTTAACAAATTCACAAAGGCCATATTTCGGAGGAAGGCAACGAGCCAGGGAATCAGAACTAGACAACATGAGAGTGCATGCATCCTGAATACCCAAAGTCATATAATATTCATTTTGCTCCAGTTCCTACACTACAAAAAGTCAGTGTTCAAAAACAAGACAAAAAAATACAAAAATTAGGGGTATTTTATTTAAACTAAGCAAAATTATCTGCCAATAGAACAAGAAAATTTGGCTTCTCAAGACTTTCCAAAACAAGTAAAATTAGCTAACTTCAATGAACCCAAAAATACCTTAAAATAAGTATATTCTCACTAATAACTAGTGCACTTTTTTGGTAGAAAAAAAAAAAAAAAAAAAAAAAAAAAAAGACCTTTTTGCTCAATATGTTGAAAAATATTCTTAAATTAAGTAAATGCTAGTGCCATTGTCTTGACATAATGATATGCGCTCGGCATTACATTTCTTGAAACCAGCAAACTAGTACTAAAAATTAACTTATTGTTCTTAAAGGAAAGGCAACAAGACAACCGCTTGTTACTCTCGAGGTCTCCTCGCCGCTCAGGCAAATCATATTGTCTAAAAATGCATTTTTCCATCGATGACATGACATCATTGCACCATATTTCTGTTCAAAATAGTTTGAAATGTCACATATTAAATGTATAAATATTATTAGTTTGCTGTACTGTACCAACTGTACTACTATATGAGTACTTATTTTCTATTGTTTCATTGAAAATAAAACAGCAAAGTCCATTTGGCTGTCATCTGTTTTAATTATGAGACACAATTGTGTCAAAGTCATGATTTTTTTTATTTTTAACACTTGAAATAAGAAATGATTACTTTAAAAAAGTAGTTTTATACTTGTGAGTGTTAATGACACAGCTTTGCAACAGTTGATATTCTAGTTTCAAGCATGTTTTACTCAATATAGCTCATCAAATCTCAGCAACAAGCTGTAATATCTTACTGAGATCATTTAGGAGCAAAACACTTAAAACAAGTAAAACACTAACATAAAATCTGCTTCGTGAGAAGAATTATCTTATCAGACAGAAAATAAGCAAATATCACCCTTATTTGAGATATTTCATCTTACTTAGATTTCAGTTTTTGCAGTGTAGCTCCACTGCTTGGGTGGGTGGTGATTTTGTGTTGTTGTTAGTACTTGTTGTAATAGTTTGTTTGCGCCGTAGTGGAATATTTTCCACACACATGCAAGACAAAGTCTGCGTGTGGCTGCGACAGTCGAGGCTGGAAAACATGTCCGTATTTTGTTAGGCTAATTAAAATAAGCTCTAAACACTCCCTCTGTGTGTTTGGAGCTTACAAAACACTACAGAGGCAGCAGGGGTGTATTCTAATGAGAAACGTTACGGATACATTGAAAAGCAAAAGCAAAGCGAGGAGGGGACAAGCTAGCAAATACATGAGGGGTGGTCAGCAACAAATGAAGGTGAGGTCAGATGAGGGAAGAGCTGCATAAACAAATATTCACAGAACATCTGACGAGGCCAACAAGTGCTGTGTTTTTGTTCTTGTGCGGCATCTTGAAAATGACCAACAACAAGTTCAAGTCACATTCAATGGCATTTGTCTATGTTATTTTGGGAAAGTACCTGGTATGTGTCCCCTGCAGGTGTAGTAGAACTCGCGGCAAAAGTCCTGGCAGAGCTGGGGCAGGTCAGGCTCCCTGTGTGGCATTTTGTCCGTGTCCGAAGAGTGGAACAACACCTGGGCGTTGGGGGAGCAGCGGGCACACTTGATCTCCTCCAGCAGACGTCCACATTCCGTGTTGTTGGTGGAGAAAATCTGGAGACCACACAGACATGCACATAAAAAAAGAGCATTGTTGGATTTAAAGTTGTGGTGTAAGGTGGACAGTGGACTTCATCGAATGTAATAATGTTGGCTTAAAATGAAATCCTGTAGTTTGCTACGACAGTATGTCAGGTATGGTAAGTTGTGCTACGTCCCATGCAGAACTCCTGGCATGGAAACAGAAGTTCAGAACATTCTGAGTTAAATAATATACTGTATTTTTTTGGACTATAAGGCGCACTTAAAATCCTTTAATGTTTTCACAAAGCTGCAGTTCGCCTTATAACCAGGTGCGCCTAATGTATGTATTAATTCTGGTTGTGCGAACACCGCTCGAAGCAATTTTATGTGGTATAAGGTGTAATGACAAATGTGACCAGGAGACAGCTAGTCACAGATAAAAGGTACGTGTGGACTGCTGGTTAAAACCTGTTCGACAAATAACACTGGCAAGTACCTGTAAGCAAGCAACACCAAGACTTTGATGTTTTATTGAGAATATAGAACATTACACGTGGCGCTCAAAAATCTGTCAAAATGTTTTAGTACGACTTTAGTAAGCTACGAAGCCGCACCGCTTGATGAAACGCGGAGCATTCATTACGGCTACCATAGTCAGATGTACTGTGCTTCAACATACGGGTATTATTATGGTGTGTGTATAAGGACCCAGAAATGGCAGCCATTAGGATACATTATCTAGCGTTGTGTTTCGCATAATTATGCAAAACCAATTTGTATTGGTTCCTGCTGATGTGTATTTGGGATCTGCATAGGTCTCAAAAATGTGCACACGTCCACAATTGTTGTCCATTCCGTAGTCAATAAGCTCCTTCTTTTTCTCTATCCTCTTCTTGTGGGACTGTCCTCCGCTGTCGCCATTTCTAATACAAAGTAGCGTACAGTTCTAACTTATGTCAGCAGACTTGCTATAGAATTGCTAAAAACTACCGGTACAACAAAGATGACGGGGAGAAGACACAGTCGAAGTGGAGTAAATAAGACCACCAACAAAACGGCGCATCCTAAAGAGACGGTCAGAAAGCGGCATGCAGATGGTCTGTAAGACATAATCTATGTAACATTTTGACCAAAGAACCACTATTACATGTTATGTAGACCACAAGAAAAAGTTTTATAAGTAAAAAACACATACCATGACCCCTTTAATGCTCCTTTTAAATGAAAATAGACCTAAAAGACCCACTCATTTGCAGTGCTCTTTATAATCCGGTGTGCCCTATGGTCCGAAAAATATGGTATATCAGTACCAATAAATATTTGAATGGATGTTTTTTTTAAGGAAGTGCAGTCAAAGGCACATCCCTGTAACTACAACATACAGTAATAACTGAGTATGGATACTCTCTCCGGTTGAGTAACTAAATAAACACAGAGGCTATGCAGTACATACAGTATGTGAAGCGAGTAAAACGGGTGGTTAGGCTTAAATTGTGGGATTGTACCAACAAATGGAAAACAAACTGCAGAATCAAATGGAAATGGACTAAATGAGCCAAAGCAGACAGTCAAGGTACAGCACATTCAGACATCGCTTGTATGTTACTGACATATTTTTCCAACATGGCACATTCAAATGTATAGACTGTAAGACATGAAGCATCAGTTCTTTGCCTCTGTAGGTCAGATGTACATCACTATTTATGTTGTCTTGCACATTATTTCATCGCATTCATCAGCTCTTCCCCAAATCACTCTGCTAATTGCTACTGGTATGGTAGCGTTGACTCTTACCCCATTTTCCCCCCATAAAGAAAGTAAATGAGCCAGTCTGGAGAGCACTGACTTATTCCTCTTGCCTGCAAACTGCCACTTTTACAACTCCCAAGTCTGACAAATGAATGAATGACTCATTACGCAAAAGTACACAAGGAGTTAATCCAGAAAAAGAAATGAGCAGGATTATTTATGTAACAAATTAGCTGCAATAAAACACAATGTAATCTGGTTTGGGTCAAGTGCGGTGTCGCTTGGGCAGTCAGGCAAGCAGGCAGGCTGGCAGTACTTTGCTCTGTGTGAGGTCCGTGTGTAAACACAAATTTAGAGATAGACAGGCACATCATTCCCTCTCTGGTATCAACAAATTAGCAGTCTGTCCAAGTCAATTAGCTCGGAGGACCCAAGGCCAACATAAGGAGGCCTTACTTACACTGCCTGATTATAGACCAAACTGCTACTGAGGGAAGGACTCTGTTTGGAAGCTCTACAGAGCTGTGTTTACCCCAAAAGGTACCAGAACCTCTAGTTAAGCACCAAACAAATGTGTTAATAGGGGTGGGAATCGTTGGACACCTCACGATGTTATTACGATACAGGGGCTACAATTTGATTAGTGATGCAACTTTAATTCATGTATATGTGTGTAAGGCTCCAGCTTTGACTGCATGGTTTTTTTTTTGCATTATCACTTAAGACTATGTCAAATCTCACGAGGTCGGTTTAGCCAGAAGCAAAGGATTGCTTTTTTATTGGCTTTATTCTTTTTGCAATAGTAAGATTAGTAAGGCGGGAATTGGCCACAAGTAACCCACAGGAATGAGTGAATTTAGGGACAATTTAAAGGCTGTAATGTGAGTGTGAATGTTGTCTGTCTATCTGTGTTGGCCCTGCGATGAGGTGGCGACTTGTCCAGGGTGTACCACGCCTTCCGCCCGAATGCAGCTGAGATAGGCTCCAGCGACCCCGAAAGGGACAAGCGGTAGAAAATGGATGGATAGTAGAGTCGAACGCTAACATTAGCTGCTAGCCATTAGCTAACTAGCAACCGACATTATGAAAGGTAGTTTTCTTGTGCTCTGCTGTATTGTTTAGCATGTTAAGTAGAGTAGGCTAACTTATTTTCAACCTGTATGGCTATCAAAATGTTAGTTAAAATGTTTAAATTTACATGTATAAAAAAAACAGGGAGATGCAACTCACCTTTGTCATTGAAAGAGTTAACATTAACAATGGTGGGCTTCTTGTACACTGTTAAAATGAGATATTACGAGGTGTATGTGTTACACATCTTACCTTTACGTCAAGTTTTTATCAATCCACAATAATAAAAAATGAGGCCTTTACAGTTAATAAAAGCATTTACAGAGAGGATAGCTTCTACTTTCATTTCCTGGAAAAAAAATAATCAAGAAAATCCAATTGTGTTAGGTTTTTAAGGCCCCACTGTATTAAAATATTAATAGGAAGAGGTAAATGGTGGTCAATTAGGTATTGCTAGGGCTGGGCGATAAAACAACATCAATATCGTGATGGACATATAATCGATATCCAAAAAAAACGTGTTCGATAAAACTTTTGATAGTTTTTCTTCTTATTCGGAAGAAACCGGAAGATGCAAAGCAAGGTTGGTTGCATGAACAAAGGCACTCGTTCTCTGCTAACCGAGCAACGCAGAAAGTGACCAGGGATCAGTGGGAGTTACATGCTAACAGCCAATCGGGTAAGAGTATTAACTATCTTATTTGGTTGTCTCGTGGTTGATTCTTTGCATGGAGTGAGAAGGGAAACTAAAAATGAGGGCTGCAGAGAGCATAGAAATTGTCGATTAAACAGGAAGTCACCTCGACGGTGTGGCAGTTTTTTGGATATTTTCGAACAGACCGCAGTCAGGCCAAGGTGCTCGTCCACACCAAGATCGGTAACACCACTCAACCTTAGCCGAATTCAACTTTTAAAGCACAGTTGTAACTTACTGACATTGAACCTGCAGAAAATCATTCTTGGGTTTCTCCACGTTTACATTTTCACACTTTGCACTAGGGGGGGTAACTATTCGTTTTAACAACGATTTGATTCGATATTTATGGTTGCACATATGATTCAGGGACGACGTAATTTTTTTTTTTTTAGAACGACACGACACGAAACGATACAGTGAGTTGAAATCAATTGAGTCATTTTTTAGCTAAACAAATAAAGCTGAAAGACCATAAAATGCATAGTGGATACTTGACACTGTAGGTGAAATTTCCTATATTCCTGTTATTTCTTGTAAGGGAATTATGTATACCGTATTTTTCGGACTATAAGTCGCAACTTTTTTCATAGTTTGGCCGGGGGTGCGACTTATACTCAGGAGCGACTTATGTGGGAAATTATTAACACATTAGCGTAAAATATCAAATAATATTATTTATCTCATTCACGTAAGACACTAGACGTATAAGATTTCATGGGATTTAGCGATTAGGAGTGACAGATTGTTTGGTAAACGTATAGCATGTTCTATATGTTATAGTTATTTGAATGACTCTTACCATAATATGTTACGTTAACATACCAGGCACGTTCTCAGTTATGATAAATGATAAATGGGTTGTACTTGTATAGCGCTTTTCTACCTTCAAGGTACTCAAAGCGCTTTGACACTACTTCCACATTTACCCATTCACACACACATTCACACACTGATGGAGGGAGCTGCCATGCAAGGCACTAACCAGCACCCATCAGGAGCAAGGGTGAAGTGTCTTGCTCAGGACACAACGGACATGACGAGGTTGGTACTAGGTGGGGATTGAACCAGGGACCCTCGGGTTGCGCACAGCCACTCTTCCACTGCGCCACGCCGTCCCCCAGTTGGTTATTTATGCCTCATATAACGTACACTTATTCAGCCTGTTGTTCACTATTCTTTATTTATTTGTTGGCATACTTGCCAACCCTCCCGAATTTTCCGGGAGACTCCCGAAATTCAGCGCCTCTCCCGAAAACCTCCCGGGACAAATATTCTCCCGAAAATCTCCCGATTTTCAGCTGGAAGCCACGCCCCCTCCAGCTCCATGCGGACCTGAGTGAGGACAGCCTTTTTTCATGACGGGAGGACAACAGGGTGACAAGAACTAAATCATCCAGACTAGATATAAATTGTATTATTATGTTTATTTTATCTAAAAATAAATATATTTATTAATTAAAAAATAAATAAATAAATAAATAAATTTTTACTATATTTTGCTAAAAACATCAAAATTAATCGTATTTTTATTTGTATTTTTGTGTGACTCCTTATTACATCCAGCCATAGAATTATACATTAAAATAAACATATTTGAAATAATTGATTTTAAATTATCATAATAATTAATTTAAAATGACCATATTTAATTATTAAAATAATTGCTTGTTTATCAACAACTTTAGCATTTTATTCATTACATTTTGAAACTCTCAAAAGCCAAGCAATGTTATATTCCTTAATATTTATTTATGCAAGTTTGAAGTATCAATTATCTAAACACAGTTTTTTTTTGCATATTTTCAGGATGTAGATATATATATATATATGTATGAAATACTTGACTTGGTGAATTCTAGCTATCAATATACTCCTCCCCTCTTAACCACGCCCCCAACCACGCCCCGCCCCACCCCCACCCCCGAAATCGGAGGTCTCAAGGTTGGCAAGTATGATTCTTGGTGTTGGCTTTTATCAAATACATTTCCCCAAAAAATGTGACTTATACTCCGGAGCGACTTATAGTCCGAAAAATACGGTAAATGATTTTTGGATACAAACAAGCAAGTAAACAACAATTAATAGTAGATGCATTCACATCTTAGTTAAATAAAGTGCAACCAACACTTTAGGTTGAAGTAACAGGAGGAAACACTTTCTGCTCACATTTTTAAACATTCAAGCAATTTTCAATAAAAGTACAGTAACCAATATTTTAACAGTCGATTTACCTGCTAAATAAAGTATCCATTCTCCGCCCTCGCGTCGCCGATGACGAACAGCGTCCCATGTGTGCAGAAGCTCATCCCTAGCTTCATAATTTCCATAGCCTCCTTCATCCATCTCTTCTATTTGTTTCTCATAAAAGTGAGTGAAGTGTATTTATATAGCGCTTTTCTCTAGTGACTCAAAGGGAAATGACTTCTCCTTGTGTTCCGTGAGTCAGTGCATCGCCGTAACTTACACTGTGACAGCCGCGTTTTCTGTGGTTTAAAGTTGGGTTGCAGCTTTATCATTGTGTGTTGTTTGTGGCTTTTGCAGTGCAGCTGTAGCTGAAAGTTATGATATTGAAATGCCCGGCAGGGGAGAAGGAAAGACAGTGAGGGATACACTTCTTTCTTAACAAGCGGTAACAAAACACACGTATACAAGAGCTGCTGTTCGCCACAACTCGTGTTTTAAACACTGAACACAGACAACCAAACTCTCGCGGGACTTGCACACATCACACACAACAGCACCATCTCTTAAAGGCACACACACGTCACAGACATAACACTAATGTCTTGTGGCGTTTGTTACGACTTTTCTCGACCATCGTAGACAGGAAAATAGACTTAACGTTTAAAATCTATATCAATACAAGTGCTAAACTTCGTCCGTTCTTAAATCCAATGTTTTCCTTTGTCTAGTATCAATAGAATTGATGCATTCCCTTTTTAAACAATCTCGGATCGATACCTATCTCGTGGAAAGCAAACTTGCCGAGCACAGATCGATATACAGTACAGGCCAAAGGTTTCTCCTCATTCAATGCGTTTTCTTTATTTTCATGACTATTTACATTGTAGATTGTCACTGAAGGCATCAACACTATGAATGAACACATGTGGAGTTATGTACTCTACAAAAAAAATTGAAATAACTGAAAACATGTTTTATATTCTAGTTTCTTCAAAATAGCCACCCTTTGCTCCGATTACTGCTTTGCACACTCTTGGCATTCTCTCGATGAGCTTCAAGCACACCTGTGAAGTGAAAACCATTTCAGGTGACTACCTCTTGAAGGTCATGAAGAGAATGCCAAGAGTGTGCAAAGCAGTAATCAGAGCAAATGGTGGCTATTTTGAAGAAACTTGAATACAAAACATGTTTTCAGTTATTTCAAATTTTTTCTGTTAAGTACATAACTCCACATGTCATACTTGCCAACCTTGAGACCTCCGAATTCGGGGGGTGGGGGAGGGGGTGGGGATGGGCGTGGTCGGGGTGGGACGGGGGCGTGGTTGTGGGCGTGGCTATAAGGGGAGGAGTATATTTACAGCTAGAATTCACCAAGTCAAGTATTTCATATATATATATATATAAGAAATACTTGACGTTCAGTGAATTCTAGCTATATATATATATATATATATATTATTATTTATATATATATATATATATTTTTTTTAAATTATATATATATATATAAAATAAATACTTGAATTTCAGTGTTCATTTATTTACACATATACACACACATAACACTCATCTACTCATTGTTGAGTTAAGGGTTGAATTGTCCATCCTTGTTCTATTCTCTGTCACTATTTTTCGAACCATGCTGAACACCCTCTCTGATACATTGATGTGTGGCACGCACAAAAGTGCTTTCATCAAATGCACTAGATGGCAGTATTGTCCTGTTTAAGAGTGTCACAACATTGCTGTTTACGGCAGACGAACTGCTTTACGGTATACAAAAAAGTGACTGCTGTTGTTGTGTGTTGTTGCCACGCTGGGAGGACGTTAATGAAACTGCCTAACAATAAACCCACATAAGAAACCAAGAACTCGCCCTCCATCATTCTATAGTTATAACGTGATTGGGCAGGTACGCTTTTTTATATTGTGGAGGACCTGAGTCCGCCTGAATTTCGGGAGATTTTCGGGAGAAAATTTGTCCCGGGAGGTTTTCGGGAGAGGCGCTGAATTTCGGGAGTCTCCCGGAAAATCCGGGAGGGTTGGCAAGTATGCCACATGTGTTCATTCATAGTTTTGATGTGACAATCTACAATGTAAATAGTCATGAAAATAAAGATTGAATGAGAAGGTGTGTCCAAACTTTTGGCCTGTACTGTACTTGAAATTTAGGAATATAAATCAATATATTGATGTATCGATCAATCGTCACACCCCTACTTTGCACTATTTTATGAGGCATTTCTAACGTAGTCCTTATTTTTACACCTTCATTTTAAGAGGCTATTGCTAAGTGAGCAATGTGATTTTTGTTTACATTGATTTTTTCCAGGGTCGTGTTGACGATTCCTATTCTTTCTGCCTTGAAAGCTGAGTGGATTATAGCCAGAGGAGGGTTAAAATGTGAGACATGCGGTAGAAAATGGGTGGATGAGATGGATGTTTACATTTGATATATTTTTATCCGTACTGTCGATAGGTCATAAAAATATCAATAATTATCGATACCGGCCGCTTATAGCGCGATACAGTTTTCAGCCATGTATTGTTGCAAAAAAAAGGCAGAGCTCCTGGTTGCAACTCGCACGTGTTTCTTCATAATGCCATGCAGCGATGTGGGCATGCCTGCCCTCCTGCTCTAAATTGCCTAGTGATTCCGAGCACCACGAGCTGGCACCGGCTCCACGGCGAGTCGCATTTGTGTGCTCTCGGCCGTGCGCTGTGTCCATATGTTGCCGGGACGCCCTCCAATTTTGCCATCATCCAAAAAAGCAGAACAAGCCCTGCTTTGTTTCCCCGTCTTTTTCTTTTTTGCTGCTCAGCTGAGAGACGGGTCAAGCTACAGTGTAAAAGTCACCGACGGTTAACTCGAGCCGGTTTGCGTCTGGGGCGAGGAGGAAAAAGAACACTTGTCATTCAGTCGCAGCAAATCTGTGATGCTCTGCAAACCTCTTAAAGAAGCGGTGGGAGGGGAAGGCAGCCATGTAGGCAACACTAAGCCCCGACAAAACACTTGTCCTCGGGGAATAGGTGTATGTTGGTTGGCAAAGGACACCTCCCAGAGGCATTAACACTTGGACAGGGTTGATGACTGCGAGGAGGAAAAGGGGGGTGATGTTCTCCAGCTTCTCCCATTAGCCAAACCAACAAACACAATGGCGTTGTTATTCTTTGGCCATAATCAGAATAGGCTCCGTGTGTGGGCAGTGTAGCTGGGAGGAGAAGTCGACTAGGTCCTATTCAGTCTTCTCAAGCCCCCCCACCCCCACTTATTTGCATGACTTGAGGAAATTAAATGATGCAACATGGCTTTTTTTGTTTTTTGGGTCACTACCACCCAGTCACTGATTGATTGCAGGAGGGATTTTACATGAAAACAGTGCGTAGTGAAATCATTTGAACATGTTTTGTTGCTTTGATACGGCTTTACGGAATAGTTTGGACAAATGGGGCCAATTATTTTTTATGTATTTTTATTTTGTACTTGTCTTAATCCCTTTGTATATGTTTTTCACTTTTCTTTAAAAGCCTAACGAGGGTTGCAAATTAGCCTTTGGCTAGAAGTCCTATGTACTTTGACATTGGTTACCTATGGGTAGCAATGTTTAATTGCAATGTCCCTGTCAAATAAATAAAGTTTGCAAGAGTCACATGACTGTTCCGAAACACATAAAATGTTAATTTAATAGACAGAACCTTAACAAATATTTCGAATACTTCACATGACTGTTCCTTAAACACATACCAGATAAGATGTTTTTTTCTAGAAACTTTACTTGACGGTTCCTTACAGTAAAATAACAGATGTTGCTTCACAAGAAGTGCTCCTTATGACTGTTACATACACATATGACGGGTAGGATGTCGCTTTGCTAGAACCTTATTGAACATTTACATTACTTGTGATTGTTCCTGCACCGCTTAACAGATAAGATGTTGAAATAGTTTGAAAGCACAGCACATACAGTAGAACTTTGTTGAGTATTATTGAATCTTCACATGAATGTTCCTTAAACACATAACAGATAATATATCACTTTGCTAGAACCTTTACAGGACAACTTTACTTGACTGTTCCTCACAGTGCTAAAGAAGAACTGTTCCTTACCACCGGTACACAAACACATGACAGATAGTATGTCACTCTGCCAGAACCTAGCAGAAAACACTGGAAACCGTTCAATATCTACCTTTTCCTAAACACACAATAAGATAACAGAAAACTACATTACCTTGACTAGAACTGTTTGCGGGTAAAATGTCGCTTAACTACAACTTTATGGAATATTGTGGAAACTTCACAAGTTCTTAGTACTGTTTCTTTAAAAGATGTCTTTCGGTAACAGTAACTTTCATAATGATACTCCTCGACCATAACAGATAACTTGTCACTTTGCAAGAACCTTGACAGAATGTACTGTAAACATCACATGACTGTCGCTTAAACACATACAGTAAAATAACAGATGTCACTAAGATAGCATTGAACCCTTAGAGGATATTCTGGAAATTTCACATACTGTCCCTTAGACACATTGAGTATAACAGACGAGATATCACTCTAGTAGAATATTCTAGGTATGTGAGTACTCGCCTCTGGCCGGACCTCAGCTGTGGTCACTCAGATATCACGCTTGATCGCGCAATCTGAGTAACGACCGGACCACTATTTTCAAAGTTCAACTGTTTTCGCATTGTTTTCAGCATATCAACATTTTCGGATTGAACACATACTCGCGCCACAAAGCTCTGACAAAATGTTGCAGGTTTACACTCGACAAAACTCCCCTGCAAAAAATCTACGGTGGGTAAAATGTTTATTGGAATCCCTATTATAGTATCCATCCATTTTCTACCGCTTGTCCCTTTTGGGATCACGGGGAGTGCTGGGGCCTATCTCAGCTGCATTCGGGCAGTAGGCGGGGTACACCCTGGACAAGTCGCCACCTCATCGCAGGGCCAACACAGATAGATCCGTTATACATTTATCTGTGAGTCTGCCAAATATCTTTTAAATTAATCGATTCGGGCACTGATTTGTTCGACCTGTCGATTTCCTGGTCGTTGTGATGTAACCAGCCATGTTTACTCAAATTTTCCATCACTTCAAAGGCTAATTTCCTGAATTTAATCAATTGACAATACACCATAACAGTGAAACCACTTTTTTTCTGTTTCTTTGTATGGCAAACCTTTCAATGATACCAACGTTTTTAAAATGAAATGGGGTAGTTAATGAGAATCTATGACATACATTTTGAGCCCAATTATGGATTTTTAAAACCGGTGAAAATGCACTAACTTTCTTAATATTTAATGCTACTTACATCACTGGAATCGTCGTTGCAATTCCTGTCTGATAATACTAACTCATGAAAATCAATTTTTAAAAGTTACACACATACCGACAGAAACACGAGGAATGTAACAAAAAAGGCCAGAAAGTGACGTAAACAAACAACTTAATAACAATACCGTCGCTTTACGGCACCGTTTGTTTGTAACACTGAATACCATCCAATTCGAGTAAGTATCACTTTAGTAGAATATTCTAAACACTTTGTTTTGTATGACCGTATCTGGGAAACACAGAGTAAGATAACAAATGCCACTAAACGAGAAGCTTTACAGAATATTCCAGAAACTTCACAGAAATAAGCTAACAATCTAGCCAAAGTTGCTGGCTAACAGCTAAGCAATGTGCGTCGCCCTCCCACCTAGACCTTTGCCGGACAACTTTAACGGGGACGATTCGGTCGGTAAAGTGACCATAATAACGCATCGGTCATGTTTCTTTTTAAAGAAAACAAAAAATTTAATTTCATTACACGCCAAGGCATGTAACGTAAAAGGCTAGAACGTGACGTAAACAAACAGCTAACAATACAGGTTTTTTTTTTACGGCAGTGTTTTCCCAATCTTTTCTGAGCCAAGGCACATTTTTTTCCTTGAAAAAAATCCCGAGGCACACCGCAAGCAGAAAACATAAAAAATTAAAATTCAACAGCCAATATTGACAATAAAAAGTTGTTCTCGCAATTGTTGGATATGAATTCAAACCCTAACCACGCATGCATCATTTACCATGAATTGATTAACGTGGACCCCGACTTAAACAAATTGAAAAACGTATTCGGGTGTTACCATTTAGTGGTCAATTGTACGGAATATGTACTGTACTGTGCAATCTACTAAAAACTTTCAATCACTCAATCAATCACTATAGCTCGTCTCAAAGTAGGTGTACTGTCCCAACCTGTCACATCACACTGTGACTTATTTGGAGTTGTTTGCTGTTTTCCTGTGTGTAGTGTTTTATTTCTTGTCTTGCGCTCCTATTTTGGTGTTGATTGTCATGTACGGATGCCGTCAGCTCCACACGCTGTAAGTCTTTGCTGTCGTCCAGCATTCTGTTTTTGTTTACTTTGCAGCCAGTTCAGTTTTATTTTTGTTTTGCATAGCCATCCTTAAGTGTCAATGCCTTTTCTTAGCGGCACTCGCCTTTTGTTTATTTTTGGTTTAAGCATTAGATACCTTTTTACCTGCAAACTGCCTTCCACATATTGTGATCACGACAAAACCGTGTTCCCTACATCTACAAAGCAATTAGCTACCAGCTGCCACCTACTGATACGCCGAGCTCTAGACAGTACAGACACTCAACAACACATTATTTGCGGATTATAATTACTGGTTTGCATAAAATATTTTTAACCCAAATAGGTGAAATTACATAATGTCCCACGGCACACCAGACTGTATCTCACGGTACAATAGTGTGCCACGGCACAGTGGTTGAAAAACACTGCTTTACGGCACCGTTTGTTTGTAACATTGAATACTATCCAATTCGAGTACGGTAAGTCAACAAATACTTTATCACTTGAGTAGAATATACTAAAAACGTTGTTTTGTATGACCGTACCTGGGAAACACATAGATTGCCACTAAACTAGAAGCTTTACAGAATATTCTAGAAACTTCACAGAAATAAGCTAACAGGCTAGCCAAACATGTCAGGTAAAGATTCCATCTAAATATACCAAAAATATTGTCTGATTACAAGAAAATTTGAAAGAGTACCGTCTCCACAGTCGGAAAACTGATCATTATAACGCAGCGGTCATGTTTCTTTTTAAAGAAAATAAATAAAAAATATTTCATTACGCGCTAACGTAAAAGGCTAGAAAGTGACGTAAACAAACAACTAATAATACAATCGCTTTACGGCACAGTTTGTTTGTAACACTGAATGCTATCCAATTTGAGTAAGTCAACAGATACTATATCACTTTAGTACAGTGGTTCTTAACCTTGTTGGAGGTACCGAACCCCACCAGCGCATTCACCGAACCCTTCTTTAGTGAAAAATAAAATGTTGGTTTTTTTTTAATTCAAGACAAAGTTATATGTTTTTGGTAACACTTTAGTATGGGGAACATATTCTAAGTAACAAAAACTTAATTTAGAGTTACTTGGTTAGGGTTAGGGTTATAATAAGGCCATGCCGAATAAGTACTTAATAATGACTAGTTAAGAGCCAATATGTTACTAATTTGCATGTTGATAAGCAACTAATTAATGGTGAATATGTTCCCCATACTAAAGTGTTACCATGTTTTTTACTGGTGCACAAAATGAACCGTGCATGAACATCACCTTGTTCAAAGAACAAAACCAACACAGTGCATAAACTCACAACAAATTACACACCTGAAAATCAGTGTGACTTCTGCTGTTGTCGTATCCATAATACGCCGATAGGGAGAAGTTTTTATTTACACGATGAGTCGGGGGTGTCTTGACCTCCGCCGAACCCCTGAGGCAGACTCACCGAACCCCTAGGGTTCCATCGAACCCAGGTTAAGAACCATTACTTTAGTACCCCGGCCGAGTCATACTAAAGACTATAAAAAAATGGGACCCATTACCTCCCTGCTTGGCACTCAGCATCAAGGGTTGGATTTGGGGGTTATATCACTTAAATTTATACCCAGGCGTGGCCACCGCTGCTGCTCACTGCTCCCCTCACCTCCCAGGGGGGGTCAAATGCAGATGATAATTTCACCACACCTAGTGTGTGTGTGTGTGTGTGAAACAATCATTGGTACTTTAACTTTATAACAAATGCCACTAAACTAAAGCTTTACAGAATATTCTAGAAACTTCACAGAAATAAGCTAACAGGCTAGCCAAAGTTGCTGGCTCCCCTTTACCGGTGCTAGCCCGGTAAAGTTACCGGTCGCCCTCCTACCTAGACCTTTGCCGGACAACTTTAACGGGGACGATTCGGTCGGTAAAGTGACCACAATAATGCACCGGTCAGGTTTCTTTTTAAAGAAAAGAAATTAAAAATATATAATTTCATTACGCGATAACGTAAAAGGCGAGAACGTGACGTAAACAAACAACTTAATAACAATATCGTCGCTTTACGGCACCGTTAGTTTGTAACACTGAATACTAGAGATATCCGATAATATCGGCCTGCCACGACTGTATATATCGGTATCGGTTGATATCGGTAATTAAAGAGTTGGACAATATCGGAATATCGGAGAAAAAAAAGCCATTATCGAACATCCCTACTGAATCCCATCCAATTCAATTAAGTATCACTTTAGTAGAATATTCTAGACACTTTTTGTATGACCTTACCTGGGAAACACATGGGAGGAAGATAACGAACGCCACTAAACTAGAAGCTTAACAGAATATTCTAGAAACTTCACATAAATAAGCTAACAGGCTAGCCAAAATTAGCTAAGCTCGGTACTAGCCCCGGTAAAAGTTACCGGTTAAGTTAAGTTGTCCGGACAACTTTAACGGGGACGATTCGGTTGGTAAAGTGACCATGATAATGCACCGGTCATGTTTCTTTTTAAAGAAAAGAAATAAAAACATATATAATTTCATTGGGGCGGCATAGCTCGGTTGGTAGAGTGGCCGTGCCAACAACTTGAGGGTTTCAGGTTCGATTCCCGCTTCAGTGCCGTTGTGTCCTTGGCCAAGACACTTTACCCACCTTCTCCCAGTTCCACCCACACTGGCTTTCACTATGTAAAGCGCTTTGAGTCACTAGAGAAAAGCGCTATATAAATATAATTCATTTCACTTCACTACGTGATAACGTAAAAGGCTAGAACGTGACGTAAACAAACTTAATAACAATATCGTCAGTTTGTAACACCTGAATACTATCCAATTCGAGTAAGTATCACTTTAGTAGAATATTCTAAACACTTTCTTTTGTATGACCTTACCTGGGAAACACATGGGAGGAAGATAACGAACGCCACTAAACTAGAAGCTTAACAGAATATTCTAGAAACTTCACATAAATAAGCTAACAGGCTAGCCAAAGTTAGCTAAGCTAGGTGACAGCCCGGTAAAAGTTACTGGTCAAGTTAAGTTGTCGACGTTGGGACGATTCAGTCGGTAAAGTGACCATAATAATGCATCGGTCATGTTTCTTTTTAAAGAAAAGAAATAAAAACATATATAATTTCATTGGGGCGGCATAGCTCGGTTGGTAGAGCGGCCGTGCCAGCAACTTGAGGGTTCCAGGTTCGATTCCCGCTTCCGCCATCCGAGTCAGTGCCGTTGTGTCCTTGGGCAAGACACTTTACCCACCTGCTCCCAGTGCCACCCACACTGGCTTTCACTATGTAAAGCGCTTTGAGTCACTAGAGAAAAGCGCTATATAAATATAATTCACTTCACTTCATTACGCGATAACGTAAAAGGCTAGAACGTGACGTAAACAAACAACTTAACAATATCGTCGCTTTACGGCACCGTTAGTTTGTAACACCTGAATACTATCCAATTCGAGTAAGTATCACTTTAGTAGAATATTCCAAACACTTTCTTTTGTATGACCTTACCTGGGAAACACATGGGAGGAAGATATCGAACGCCACTAAACTAGAAGCTTAACAGAATATTCTAGAAAATTCACATAAATAAGCTAACAGGCTAGCCAAAGTTAGCTAAACTCGGTACTAGCCCCGGTAAAAGTTACCGGTTAAGTTAAGTTGTCCGGACAACTTTAATGGGGACGATTCGGTCGGTAAAGTGACCATGATAATGCACCGGTCATGTTTCTTTTTAAAGAAAAGAAATAAGAAAATATATAATTTCATTGGGGCGGCATAGCTCGGTGGGTTTCAGGTTCGATTCCCGCTTCCGCCATCCGAGTCAGTGCCGTTGTGTCCTTGGGCAAGACACTTTACCCACCTGCTCCCAGTTCCACCCACACTGGCTTTCACTATGTAAAGCGCTTTGAGTCACTAGAGAAAAGCGCTATATAAATATAATTCACTTCACTTCATTACGCGATAACGTAAAAGGCTAGAACGTGACGTAAACAAACAACTTAACAATATCGTCGCTTTACGGCACCGTTACTTTGTAACACCTGAATACTATCCAATTCGAGTAAGTATCACTTTAGTAGAATATTCTAAACACTTTCTTTTGTATGACCTTACATGGGAAACACATAGGAGGAAGATAACGATCGCCACTAAACTAGAAGCTTTACAGAATATTCTAGAAACTTCACATAAATAAGCTAACAGGCTAGCCAAAGTTAGCTAAGCTAGGTGCTAGCCCGGTAAAAGTTACCGGTTAAGTTAAGTTGTCCGGACAACTTTAACGGGGACGATTCGGTCAGTAAAGTGACCATAATAATGCACCGGTCATGTTTCTTTTTAAAGTAAATAAAAAAAATATATATATAATTTTATTGGGCATAGCTTGGTTGGTAGAGTGGCCGTGCCAGCAACTTGAGGGTTTCAGGTTCGATTCCCGCTTCCGCCATCCGAGTCAGTGCCGTTGTGTCCTTGGGCAAGACACTTTACCCACCTGCTCCCAGTTCCACCCATACTGGCTTTCACTATGTAAAGCGCTTTGAGTCACTAGAGAAAAGCGCTATATAAATATAATTCACTTCACTTCATTACGCGATAACGTAAAAGGCTAGAACGTGACGTAAACAAACAACTTAACAATATCGTCGCTTTACGGCACCGTTAGTTTGTAACACCTGAATACTATCCAATTCGAGTAAGTATCACTTTAGTAGAATATTCTAAACACTTTCTTTTGTATGACCTTACCTGGGAAACACATGGGAGGAAGATAACGAACGCCACTAAACTAGAAGCTTAACAGAATATTCCAGAAACTTCACATAAATAAACGGGCTAGCCAAAGTTAGCTAAGCTAGGTACTAGCCCCGGTAAAAGTTACCGGTTAAGTTAAGTTGTGCGGACAACTTTAACGGGGACAACACCGTCTCCTCAGTCGGTAAACTCGCCACGATAACGCACCGGTCATGTTTCTTTTAAAAATAAAAATAAATAAAGAATGTAATTTAATTGCGCGCATGTAACGTCAAAGGCTAGAAAATGACGTAAAAACAAACAACTAATAACAACACCGTCACTTTACGGCACCGTTTGTTTATGTTTTCGTTGCGTGGAGCTTAGTAAACAGCCTGTGGGCAAACCACCCACTAAAAAAAAAAACTCCGCTTGTGACAATAAGACGGCGTTACAAAAGGTTGTCATTGAAAAAGAGGCGATGAATGGACATGATTAACCTCCTTACCCGGGCATCCCTGCGGTGAGCGATCTGGTAGGCGGCTCTGCGGGTGGGACAGCAGGACACCCGCGGGTACAACCTGTGGCAGACGTCGCCGCTGCCGGTGCCGTCGAGCAGGACTTTCCTGTCCCGCTTCTTGAGGCGCTTGGGCAGAGTGCCGTCGTAACATCGTCGCCTCCTGGCGCTCAGCTCCGCTCCCCTCTCGCCCAATTTGGCATCTCCGCACTCCCACACGTTGACAGCGATGGCCAGCACCAGCACGAATTGCAAATGCTTCATTATGCGTAGAAATTAAAAAAAAAAAAAAAAATCACCGCTAATAACAGTAAATTAATTTCACAAGCTATCCCCCACGCCCTCCGTGTCTGCAATGTAATGTTATATAAAGGCTATAATATGTGCGTGTTTATTGCATTTACAGCTTGCACATGTGCGCCAAAGAGAAAAGTATAAGCACGCTGCACATAAAAGCAGGTGCCGCCAGTTCCAATCTATTAATATATGTGTTAAAAATAAATATCATGCTCCTCTTCCTTAAAAAAAAAAAAAAAAAAAAAACTTGCACGAAAAAAATAACAATATCACAATTTTATCCACAGAAAGTGCAGCCCCAAAACGAAGAGCCTGGATGTTCCTCTCAGATGTAATCCCTCGCTGCGTGGACGCATGGAGCCCAGGGGGGGCTGGGTGGTGGGGTGGGGGGCGAAATAAAAGTTCTTCTTCCTCCGCAACACTAAAAAGTCCTCAGGAGTGCTCACATGTTTTCTCTTTGGTCTCTTTCCTCCTTCTTCTTTTTAACCGGCGCGCTCGAAGAGCGCCGTGACGTGTGCGAGTCCGCGGGGGCGCGCGCACACACATACACACGCGCGCGCGCGCACACGCAGGGGGGGCCAGGCGCGTACACGTCGAGGTCGATGATCACCTGGCTGGAAAGGGGGCGGGCGGGGGGTGCACACCCTTTTAAAAAAAGCTTTGAAAAAAAAGTCTTAATTCTACATTAATTTCTTGCATTAAAGGCAGTTTAAGGATTGTTTCGAAACAGGTGTTGCAATTCTGCCAAAAAATAGGAAATACTGCATCAACACCAAGTTGTGCCAATGATTGTCTCACACACACACACACACTAGGTGTGGCGAAATTATTCTCTGCATTTGACCCATCACCCTTGATCACCCCCTGGGAGGTGAGGGGAGCAGTGAGCAGCAGCGGTGGCCGCGCCCGGGAATCATTTTTGGTGATTTAACCCCCAATTCCAACCCTTGATGCTGAGTGCCAAGTAGGGAGGTAATGGGTCCCATTTTTTATAGTCTTTGGTATGACTCGGCGGGGGTTACTCAGTGGCTAGAGCAGGCCTGGACAATTATTTTGACTCGGGGGCCACATTTAGAGAAAAAAAGGTGTCTGGGGGCGGGTATATCTATTTTTAGGATCACTAATACAAAACCTCACAATAATGTCTGATTGAATGCTAAAAACGTTATGACAGACCGCCTTAAAAAACGTAATGGAATTTTAAATTTTTCTATGAACGATAAAACAAAATATGAATGTCACACCCCCTTTCGATCGACATATTTTACAATCAAGTGAAACGCAACAAAAATGCAACAAACAGTGAAATATGAACGCGAAGGGTACAAAAAAAACACCTACAATCTGATAAATCTGATACATCACTAAGCTTTAGAACTTTGTTGTGAAAATCTCCTTCCGCGTCTGTGGAAACGCTTCCCGCCCACACTGCTTGGTGCCTCGTCTGAGCTGCTGTGACGTTGCTTACCATAGTAACTAATTAGATTACCATAGTAACTAATTAGATTACCATAGTAACTGGTATATCATCCATAAGCGCAGATTCCAAGCATTGAAAGACTTAATATAGTTGAAGACTTCTGGTCATTAGAAAACATCACTGCACATCATAATGGCAGCTACACTTTCCATCTTAAAGATCTAAAAAATTATTTGGGAATGTCCGGTGGGCCAGATTGAAAAGCTTAACGGGCCGCATGTGGCCCCCGGGCCTTAATTTGCCCAGGTCTGGGTTAGAGTGTCCGCCCTGAGATCGGTAGGTTGTAAGTTCAAACCCCGGCTGAGTCATACCAATATAAAAATGGGAGCCATTACCTCCCTGCTTGGCACTCAGCATCAAGGGTTGGAATTGGGGGTTAGATCACCAAAAATGATTCCCGGGCGCGGCCACCGCTGCTGCCCACTGCTCCCCTCACCTCCCAGGGGGTGATCAAGGGTGATGGGTCAAATGCAGAGAATAATTTCGCCACACCTAGTGTGTGTGTGACAATCATTGGCACTTTAACTTTTAACTTTAACTTTGAACTTATTTGTGATTTC
>NC_084574.2:9547500-9557500 GCF_033978685.3 Nerophis lumbriciformis | reverse complement strand
TGGTTTGCAAAAAATACTTTTAACCCAAATAGGTGAAATTAGATAATCTCCCACGGCACACCAGACTGTATCTCACGGCACACCAGTGTGCCGCGGCACAGTGGGTGAAAAACACTGGTATAATGCATATGTTCCTTCTTGACTGCACTTAGTATATGTAGAATATATTTATATTATGTATATATTATATATATAATATATATAATATTATTTATTATTATTACTCTGTATTGTGAGCGAACTGTGGTGCTGAATTTCCCCCAGGGATCAATAAAGTACTTTCTATTCTATTCTATTTAAGTCCTTCTGTGTCCAGGGACGTATTTCCTGAGTTTATAAACATAATATACATTTTTTTTTAAAAGGAAAAAAGATTTTGTGACGCTAAAAAAATATAGATGTAATCATAGTAGTATCGACTAGATACTCCCCTGTACTTGGTATCATTACAGTGGATGTCAGGTGTAGATCCACCCATGGCATTTGTTTACATTGTGACGCCGGTGAGCTATTGTATCCTCCTACGGTGTGTAGTGAAGCATGTTTAGCTATTCCTCGTCCTGCAGTGATAATGATACTTGTAAGAAACATACATTGTCGCCATGGAGGCGAGGATCAGTGATTTAGAAGTAACTAAAACACTGCAGACTGCGGATGGACTTTAGCCATGTCTTAAAGCACCTCTTCCTGAGGGCCTTTCAGTGTTATAACTTCACCTTTATCATCAGTTTTTAAGCCAAAATGCGTCCATTCTCCCTTTTCTGTCTACACACCGTGTCTGCTTGTAAGTACTCCGTGTGTGCGCGCTGCCGAACATGCTCCTCTGCTCGTGAAACCAGCAATGTCACGACGTGACGACGCGACTTCATGCCCGTTAAAAAAAACGTATGTATTTTTTATTAATTTTTTTTGTCATAAAAAAATACAATCACGTGTGCTTACGGACTGTATCCCTGCAGACTGTATTGATCTATATTGATACATAATGTAGGAACCAGAAATATTAATAACACAAAGAAACAACCCTTTTGTGTGAATGAATGGGGGAGGGAGGCTTTTTGGGTTGGTGCACTAATTGTAAGTGTATCTTGTGTTTTTTATGTTGATTTAATAAAAAATAAATAAAAAATAAATAATAATAATTTTTTTATTTCTTGTGCGGCCCGGTACCAATCGATCCTCGGACCGGTACCGGGCCGCGGCACGGTGGTTGGGGACCACTGATATAACGTACACTTATTCAGCCTGTTGTTCACTATTCTTTATTTATTTTAAATTGCCTTTCAAATGTCTATTCTTGGTGTTGGCTTTTATCAAATACATTTCCCCAAAAAATGCGACTTATACTCCAGTGCGACTTATATATGTTTTTTCCCTTCTTTATTATGCATTTTCAGCCGGTGCGACTTATACTCCGGAGCGACTAATAGTCCGAAAAATGCGGTACAGACCATAAAAAGAGCTGTGGGCTGCAAATGGACGTTGCCCCCCACCTCCTCACTATTAGTTGAAATAAGCACATGAAACCTTTCACCAGCATTGTTGGGAGTCCGATGTGTCTCTCTTAGACATCTGATGTGGGCGGGGTTCCTGTGGCAATATGAAGTTACATCACTAACTGTGTCATGTTTTCCTAAAAAACACTGATGACCCATTGCCTGGTTGCCTCTCTGCAAGGTGGCTCCTGATACCACCATCAGTGTGGAACACTTTTATTCCCACTAAAAATCACACCATAGCAACCCAAGATGTGCCTAAAACGGGGGAGTTACGGGAAATAACACCTTCACCTTTTTTTCTTTTTTTTTTTGGTGGAAAGACTTGGCGTAGGAGCTACGTTTGCAGCACCTGTTCTTACTTGGGGGTCTGGACTTACCTGCAGGAATCCGGGAGGGGGGTCCGGGTTTGATTGCGGGCAATTATGGAAAGGACTGGCTATGAGCTGTACCCCCCATGGTCCCACCTTCTGCATTCTTCACGTCAGCCCGCCAGTTTCAGCGCCGTGTAGCGTACGGAGCTTGTGGAAAGATCATGGCAGACGAGATCCATGGCTGCACAAAAAAAAACAAAAAAAAAACATGTGGGATGCAGCTGTGGAGCAGAGGGGAGCACATCTGCTGAGAGAGATAGATCATTAGAGAGTGCGCGCACGCACACACACACACACACACACACACACACACACACACACACACACACACACACACACACACACACACACACACACACACACACACACACAGAAACAAGCATTGAACATCTCTTGCAAAACTCTCAATTTCAAAATAATTTCATTCTTGCAGTTTTGTTTGCCATTGCAAAAATGTTTTTTTTAAGTGTGTGGGCAAAATGTTGAAGCTGACTTTTGCATTTCTTTTGACAAGCTAAAACATTTTTTTTTTGCTTCGCCACTTGTAAAAAGCGCAAGGAGTGAGACGTACGTTTGTTTGTTTCTTATCAGGGTGACGCAAAGACGACAACTGCGTTCAACATTTTTTTTAACAAATTTTTATGTTTGTTCTTTTATTCTGTTTTTAGAAGAGCGCTAATGGTAGAGTAAAAGTAGGTATTCCAGGGGTGTCCAAACTGCAACTTGGGAACTTTTTAATTGGCTTCTTAGTACCGTATTTTTCGGAGTATAAGTCGCTCCGGAGTATAAGCCGCACCGGCCGAAAATGCATAATAAAGAAGGAAAAAAACATATATAAGTCGCACTGGAGTATAAGTCGCATTTTTTGGGGAAATGTATTTGATAAAAGCCAACACCAAGAATAGACATTTGAAAGGCAATTTAAAATAAATAAAGAATAGTGAACAACAGGCTGAATAAGTGTACGTTATATGAGGCATAAATAACCAACTGGTATGTTAACGTAACATATTATGGTAAGAGTCATTCAAATAACTATAACATATAGAACATGCTATACGTTTACCAAACAATCTGTCACTCCTAATCACTGAATCCCATGAAATCTTATACGTCTAGTCTCTTACGTGAATGAGATAAATAATAATAATAATATTTTACGGTATTGTGTTAATAATTTCACACATTATTCGCTCCTGAGTATAAGTCGCACCCAAACTATGAAAAAAACTGACTTATAGTCCGAAAAATACGGTATATTCTGAGGGTTTTATTTATGCATATAAATGAAATATATCATTGTAACATAATACACTCATTTGCTTTGTCACAGATCACACGTTAAGATGCTAAAATTTTGTTGAGAAAGTTTCGCATGTATTGACCTACATTGTCTTAGCATCTTTATTGTTCAAAATGTATCAATGTGGCCCCTGCATCTCTTAATCTCGGGGTGTCCAATTTTTTTCACTTGGGGGGACTACAAAACCCAAAGCCAGTGAAGTTGTCACGTTGTGTAAATGGTAAATAAAACAGAATACTATGATTTGTAAACCTTTTCGACTTATATTCAATTGAATAGCGTGTAAAGACAAGATGTTTAACGTTCGAACTGGTAAACATAATTTTTTGCAAATATTAGCTCATTTGGAATTTGATGCCTGCAGCATGTTTCAAAAAAGCTGGCACAAGTGGCAAAAAGACTGAGAAAGTTGAGGAATGCTCATCAAACACTTATTTGGAACATCCCAAAGGTGAACAGGCTAATTGGGAACAGGTGGGTGCCATGATTGGGTATAAAAGCAGCTTCCATGAAATGCTCAGTTATTCACAAACAAGGATGGGGCGAGGGTCACCACTTTGTCAACAAATGCGAGAGCAAATTGTCCAACAGTTTAAGAACAACATTTCTCAACCAGCTATTGCAAGGAATTTAGGGATTTCACCATCTACGCTCCGAAATATCATCAAAAGGTTCAGAGAATCTGGAGAAATCACTGCACGTAAGCGGCAATGCCCATAACCGTTGATGTCTCAGGCGGTACGGCATCAATAAGTGACATCAGTGTGTAAAGGATATCACCACATGGGCTCAGGAAGACTTCAGAAAACCACTGTCAGTAACTACAGTTTGTCGCTACATCTGTAAGTGCTCATTGACTTCCGGTTCCGGTTCACAGTGCGTGACTGCTCGCTGACTGCTCGCTGTTTCGAAAAAGCTAAGTATCGTTCTATTTGTGTGCTTTTAAATTGTTCTGCAGCTTTCTTTATTACTTTCTCAACATATTTAGTAGTACTATTTAACTTGCAAATCACCCGATCTCTGTCTCTCCACCCCTCCCGCAGCTAGCTAGCAGCTAGCTGCTAAGCTAACGAAGCTAGTGCGGAGAAAGGCGTCGCCGGGCGCCGGTCAGAAGGAGTCTACTCCTGCACACCGTGACCAGGACTTCTCGGAAGACAGCAGGAACTTCACTCGGTGACAGAAAACACCGTGAGTATGGCTTCCTGCGCGTCTTGCACCTTACTCACGGAGAGGCTGGCTCTGCTAGAGGGCTGTGTCCGCCAGTTAGAGCAGAGTAATCTCGTAACTTTAGATGTTGCGGACACATCTGCTAGCGTTAGCTGTAGCGAGCTAACTAGCCCAGCCTGTAGTAGTCCTAAGCGGCCTACAAGCTACGGTGTACCGGTTGAGACGCATAATAGATTTAGCTCTTTAGCTAGTCCTACACCCCAGTCTACCGGGCACCACACCTTAGTCATAGGGGACTCCATCACCCGAAACATAAAGCTTAGCAAACCAGCCACAATTAAGTGCATCCCGGGGGCCCGAGCACCTGACATTGAGGCTAATCTTAGGGAGCTAACTCGCAACAGGCCTAGTAAACACGTACGACAGGCTAATCGCACCACTAGTTATGCGAATATAGTTGTACACGTTGGCTCCAATGACACTAGAATGAGACAGTCAGAGATTACAAAGAGAAACATAGCCAGGACTTGTGATCTCGCTAGAAAGATGTCCAGGCATCGAGTAATTGTCTCTGGCCCCCTGCCTGCGAGAGGCAATGATGAGAGATATAGCAGATTAGTCTCGCTTAACAAGTGGCTGGCTAGCTTCTGTAGACAACAGGGACTAACGTTTATTGATAATTGGCCCTCTTTCTGGGGCAAACCAGGCTTGCTGATGAGGGACGGCCTTCACCCTAACCAGGAAGGCGCCATCATCCTGTCTAAAAACATAGACTACTGTTTAAGTCACATTTGACTAACTACACTAGAGCAAGCCCGGTCACAGGCAATTACAGAGCCTGCTAGTCCGGGTGAGGAGTCAGTTAAGCTAGAACTAGCCAGCGCCAGGCTGGATAATTCCTGTACGCATAGCAATTTTCTTAGAATAACACACAACTCACATAATGTGTTTTCTGTTGTGAATGTGTCAGGGGTAGATATGCATTCTACTGAGGTGGCAAATCATGATGCGTTCAGTCGATCGCTGCATCAAGCAAACAATCTGAAAATTCCCGTCGTATCAATTCCTAGATATGGTCGAAACTATTTAAAGTGCACTACGTATAATAAACGCAACATTATTAATATTTCTACTACGGATAATTTAAACAAAAACTCGTCAAAACAGCCCAATACTTATAATATGGGCTTTTTAAACATAAGATCATTGTCTCCCAAAACGTTATTAGTTAATGAGGTCATTAGAGACAACAATCTTAACGTCATTGGTCTTAGCGAAACCTGGCTCAAACCAGACGAATTTTTTGCGCTAAATGAGGCATCTCCTCCTAACTATACGAATGCGCATATTGCCCATCCCCTTAAAAGGGGTGGGGGGGTCGCACTAATATACAATGAAAACTTTAACCTTACCCCTAACCTAAATAATAAATACAAATCGTTTGAGGTGCTTACTATGAGGTCTGTCGCACCGCTGCCTCTCGATATGGCTGTTATCTACCGCCCCCCAGGGCCCTACTCGGACTTTATTAATGAATTCTCAGAGTTCGTTGCTGATCTAGTGACGCACGCAGACAATATAATCATAATGGGGGACTTTAATATCCATATGAATACCCCATCGGACCCTCAGTGCGTGGCGCTCCAGACTATAATTGATAGCTGTGGTCTTACACAAATAATAAATGAACCTACGCATCGCAACGGCAATACGATAGATCTAGTGCTGGTCAGGGGTGTCACCACCTCCAAAGTTATGGTACTCCCGTATACTAAAGTAATGTCCGATCATTACCTTATAAAATTCGAAGTTCTGACTCTTTGTCAACAAACTAATAATAATAATAACTGCTATAGCAGCCGCAACATTAATGCTGCCACAACGATGACTCTTGCTGACCTACTGCCTTCGGTAATGGCACCATTCCCAAATTATGTCGGCTCTATTGATAACCTCACTAACAACTTTGACAATGCCCTGCGCAAAACCATTGATAGTATAGCACCGCTAAAACAAAAAAGGGCCCCTAAAAGGCGCACCCCATGGTTTACAGAAGAAACCAGAGCTCATAAATTATCATGTAGAAAGTTGGAACGCAAATGGCGCGCGACCAAGCTTGAGGTTTTCCATCAAGCATGGAGTGATAGTTTAATATCGTATAAACGCATGCTTACCTTAGCTAAAGCTAAATATTACTCAAATCTCATCCGCCTCAACAAAAACGACCCTAAATTTTTGTTTAGTACAGTAGCATCGCTAACCCAACAAGGGACTCCTCTCAATAGCTCCACCCACTCGGCAGATGACTTTATGAATTTCTTTAATAAGAAAATTGAACTCATTAGAAAGGAGATTAAAGACAACGCATCCCAGCTACAACTGGGTTCTATGAACACAGATACAACTGTATCTACGACGGATACTGCAATACAAAATAGTCTCTCTCTTTTTGATGAAATAACATTAGAGGAACTATTACAGCGTGTAAGTGGGATAAAACAAACAACATGTTTACTCGACCCACTTCCTGGGAAACTTATCAAGGAGCTTTTTGTATTATTAGGTCCATCAGTGCTAAATATTATAAACTTATCACTTTCCTCTGGCACTGTTCCCCTAGCATTCAAGAAAGCGGTTATTCATCCTCTGCTCAAAAGACCTAACCTTGATCCTGACCTCATGGTAAACTACCGACCCGGTCCCACCTTCCCTTTATTTCGAAAATCCTCGAAAAAATTGTCGCACAGCAGCTAAATGAACACTTAGTGTCTAACAATCTCTGTGAACCTTTTCAATCCGGTTTCAGGGCAAATCACTCTACGGAGACAGCCCTCGCAAAAATGACTAATGATCTACTGCTAACGATGGATTCTGATGCGTCATCTATGTTGCTGCTTCTTGATCTTAGCGCTGCTTTCGATACCGTCGATCATAATATTTTATTAGAGCGTATCAAAACACGTATTGGTATGTCAGACTTAGCTTTGTCGTGGTTTAACTCTTATCTTACTGACAGGATGCAATGCGTCTCCCATAATAATGTGACCTCGGACTATGTTAAGGTAACGTGCGGAGTTCCTCAGGGTTCGGTTCTTGGCCCTGCACTCTTTAGTATTTACATGCTGCCGCTAGGCGACATCATACGCAAATACGGTGTTAGCTTTCATTGTTATGCTGATGACAGCCAACTCTACATGCCCCTAAAGCTGACCAACACGCCGGATTGTAGTCAGCTGGAGGCGTGTCTTAATGAAATTAAACAATGGATGTCCGCTAACTTCTTGCAACTCAACGCCAAGAAAACGGAAATGCTGATTATCGGTCCTGCTAAACACCGACATTTATTTAATAATACCACCTTAACATTTGACAACCAAACAATTACACAAGGCGAATCAGTAAAGAATCTGGGTATTATCTTCGACCCAACTCTCTCCTTTGAGTCACACATTAAGAGTGTTACTAAAACGGCCTTCTTTCATCTCCGTAATATCGCTAAAATCCGTTCTATTTTATCCACTAGCGACGCTGAGATCATTATTCATGCGTTCGTTACGTCTCGTCTCGACTACTGTAACGTATTATTTTCGGGTCTCCCTATGTCTAGCATTAAAAGATTACAGTTGGTACAAAATGCGGCTGCTAGACTTTTGACAAGAACAAGAAAGTTTGATCATATTACGCCTATACTGGCTCACCTGCACTGGCTTCCTGTGCACTTAAGATGTGACTTTAAGGTTTTACTACTTACGTATAAAATACTACACGGTCTAGCTCCGTCCTATCTTGTCGATTGCATTGTACCATATGTCCCGGCAAGAAATCTGCGTTCAAAGAACTCCGGCTTATTAGTGATTCCCAGAGCCCAAAAAAAGTCTGCGGGCTATAGAGCGTTTTCTATTGGGGCTCCAGTACTATGGAATGCCCTCCCGGTAACAATTAGAGATGCTACCTCAGTAGAAGATTTAAGTCCCATCTTAAAACTCATTTGTATACTCTAGCCTTTAAATAGCCCCCCTGTTGGACCAGTTGATCTGCCGTTTCTTTTCTTTTCTCCTCTGCTCCCCTTTTCCTTGAGGGGGGGGGGCACAGGTCCGGTGGCCATGGATGAAGTGCTGGCTGTCCAGAGTCGGGACCCGGGGTGGACCGCTCGCCTGTGCATCGGCTGGGAACATCTCTGCGCTGCTGACCCGTCTCCGCTCGGGATGGTGTCCTGCTGGCCCCACTATGGACTGGACTCTTACTATTATGTTGGATCCACTATGGACTGGACTCTCACAATATTATGTCAGACCCACTCGACATCCATTGCTTTCGGTCTCCCCTAGAGGGGGGGGGGTTACCCACATATGCGGTCCTCTCCAAGGTTTCTCATAGTCATTCACATCGACGTCCCACTGGGGTGAGTTTTTCCTTGCCCTTATGTGGGCTTTGTACCGAGGATGTCGTTGTGGCTTGTGCAGCCCTTTGAGACACTTGTGATTTAGGGCTATATAAATAAAGATTGATTGATTGATTGAAGTTAAAACTCTACTAAGCAAAGCAAAGCCATTTATCAACAACACCCAGAAAAGCTGCCGGCTTCGCTGGGCCAGAGCTCATATAAGATGGACTGATGCAAAGTGGAAAAGTGTTCTGTGGTCTGACGAGTCCACATTTCAAATTGTTTTTGGAAACTGTGGACGTCGTGTCCTCCGGACCAAAGAGGAAAAGAACCATCTGGATTGTTATAGGCGCAAAGTTGAAAAGCCAGCATCTGTGATGGTATGGGGGTGTATTAGTGCCCAAGGCATGGGTAACTTACACATCTGTGAAGGCGCCATTAATGCTGAAAGGTACATACAGGTTTTGGAGCAACATATGTTGCCATCCAAGCAACGTTATCATGGACGCCCCTGCTTATTTCAGCAAGACAATGCCAAGCCACGTGTTACAACAGCATGGCTTCGTAGTAAAAGAGTGCGGGTACTAGACTGGCCTGCCTGTAGTCCAGACCTGTCTCCCATTGAAAATGTGTGGTGCATTATGAAGCCTAAAATACCCCGGACTGTTGAACAACTTAAGCTGTACATCAAGCAAGAATGGGAAATAATTCCACTGGAAAAGCTTAAAAAATGTGTCTCCTCAGTTCCCAAACGTTTACTGAGTGTTCTTAAAAGGAAAGGCCATGTAACACAGTGGTGAACATGCCCCTGTGACAACTTTTTTGCAATGTGTTGCTGCCATTAAATTCTAAGTTAATGATTATTTTCCAAAAATAATTTTGTTTCTCAGTCGGAACATTCAATATGTTGTCTTTGCAGTCTATTCAATTGAATATAAGTTGAAAAGGATTTGCAAATCATTGTGTTCTGTTTTTATTTACCATTTACACAACGTGACAACTTCACTGCTTTTGGGTTTTGTACATTGTCACATCAAAACTATGAATGAACACATGTGGAGTTATGTACTTAACAAAAAAAGTTGAAATAACTGAAAACATGTTTTATATTGTAGTTTCTTTAAAATAGCCACCATTTGAACTGATTACTGCTTTGCACACTCTTGGCATTCTCTTGATGAGCTTCAAGAGGTAGTCACCTGAAATGGTTTTCACTTCATAGGTGTTTATTCATAGTTTTGATGCCTTCAATGACAATCTACAATGTAAATAGTCA